>NC_133363.1:8731253-8835825 GCF_049309525.1 Garra rufa | reverse complement strand
ATATATATATATATATATATATATATATATATATATATATATATATTATATTACATTATATTATATTATATTATTATTAACAACTAAATTCTGTCAGAAAGATAAATATTTTAAAGATTAAATTTAAATATAGCCTTTTATAATAATATATCTACTAAAGTTAACCAAAACATTTTTTTACATACTTGTAATTACTTAAATATTTGAAATGTATAATGTAAAAATTATTATATTTATATTATATTACATTATATTATATTATTAACAAGTAAATTCTGTCAAAAAGATACATATTTTAAAGATTTAAATGTAAATAGTATAAAATGTAAATATACTGTATCTTCTAAAAAACATTTTACGTAATTGTAAGTATGTAAATATTTGAAATGTTATGCCAAAGTCAGTTGTTATTATTGTTATTAAGGACTTTATAATATAAAAATTATTATATTATATTATATTATATTGTATTATATTATTAATAACTAAATTCTGTCAAAAAGATAAATATTTTAAAGATTAAAATTAAAATATTATTAAACTTAAATATAAATTTTATATTTATATATATACATTTATATTAATTTATACATAATTGTAAGTATTTAAATATTTGAAATGTTAGGCTAAAGTCAGTTATTATTATTGTTAAGGACTTTATCATATAAAAAATTATATTATATTATATTATATTATATTATATTATTGTATTAACAGCTAAAGAATATAAAAAATATAAATATTTTACATATTCAAATTTAAATATTATAGTATATTATATTATTAACAAATAAAGTCAATCAAAAATATAAATATTTTAAATATTTATATTTGTATTATTATTTTAATACATTTAAATAAATAAAAGTCCACTTTCTTTTCAGTAATTCATAAAGCCCTATTTTACTATTTGATTCCAATTTAAATGTAAATACATTTGGTGTATGTGTATTAGGCTTAACCTAGGTGACATGAACTAAACAGGCCGTTTAAGTTGTCTGTTAATCATATTTTTTTGTAATTTTTGTATTTTTTTATTTGTAATCATTAAAGCCTGGTGCATCAAGATGTTTTGCAACAGATTCGACAGCATAACACTAAACTGCTTTAGTTACGTAATTATAAGAACTAAAAAATAAAATTATAGGGAAATAACATGAAGATGAATACACAATAACATTTTTCATTTCAGGGTGAAACATCACTTTAAATTAAACTTGTTGTCTGCACATTCAAATGAGTTCTGTGACTGACAGATAATTGTTTGCAAGGCACACTGGGGTCTCACACCATCCTTTTTTTTTTAAAGTCTAGGTCAGGACACCTGCTGATTTCATTTCTTTTCCTCATTTGTCTGCAGTTGTTTTGCCAGCTCTGCTTGTGAACTCTAGAGCAGGAGACCCATTGTGCTCAAATCTTTTTCTTGGAAAAGAGCATTCAATGAATGATATCTGACTTTGCAGTTAGATGAACTTACGCAATGCTCTGTGAAAGCTACAGAAATAAATGTGCTGGGAAGATGTGAAGTGCATCATTCCCATGTTGAACAAGTGCAGCTTCCCCAGGATGCCTTCCCATAAGGCCAGGTAAACAGGAGGTGGCCACAGGATTTCTGTTTGACTCGGATTTACTGACTTAAAAAACAGCTGAGATAGGATACGTTTCTACAATAAGAGTAACTAGGTTTTTGAATTCTCTAAAGAAAATGTGAGCAATGCTTGTCCGTATAAAAGCAATCAAACTGGTGTTGTTAATGGTTGCTGTGGTTCAAAAGGTGTTCATTTTGATCTTGTGAGACCTTATTTCAAAAACATTAAAAAATAATTTAATATACACTGACCAAAATTATAAACACAACACTTTAGTTTTTTCCCCTCATTTTTCACGAGCTGAACTCTTAAGACTGAAAGAGACTTTTTCTATGTACACAAAAGGCCTATTTCTCTCAAATATTGTTCACAAATCTGTCTAAATCAATGTTCGTGAGGACTTCTCCTTTGCCGAGGTAATCCATCCACCGCGCAGGTGTGGCATATCAAGATGCTGATTAAACAGCATGATTATTACACAGGTGTGCCTTAGGCTGGCCACAATAAAAGGCCACTCTAAGATGTGCAGTTTTACAGCGCAATGCCACAGATGACGCGAGTTTTGAGGGAGCATGCAATTGACCATATGCACGGATTACTTCCTTGTTTAGACAAGCCAGCTAAGTCATTTCAACAGGATGAAACATCTAACAAGCTGACATCAAAAAAAGAGCTGTGCAATAAATGATTCAGACTAAATTCGAAGTAACAAAACTACAACAGTAACAAGTTTGTGTTGGTTAAATATAGGCTATTTAATAGCTTTTAGATTAGATTCAACTTTATTGTCATTACACATGTACACAGTTCAAGATAAAGCTTAAAAGATGTAGTTATTAAATTATATAAAATATTTCAAATTCATATTGAGTGCATTATTTAATTCTTATACTATATTAATATTTAACTTATTTAATTTTAGTGAACTATATATAAGTATTTAAATAATTCATCCTTATAGGCTGTTTGTGTCTGAGCTTAATGACTTTCTGCACTTGCTATACTATATACTTCAGTGCAGTATAAGTACTACAATTTATTATACTAGTAATTAGGGCTGTGCAATAAATCGCACGCGATTGTCATGCGTATCTCATCAGTAAAGCCGGTTCTGTTCTAGTAAATCACCTGCGTTCAGATGGCGCGGTATTTAAAACACTGAGCCGTAGATCACTGAAAAGCTACGCAATATCGCGTTCAAAATCGAATGCGATTCATCCGCGATTTTGAACACGATATTGCGTAGCTTTTCAGTGATCTACGGCTCAGTGTTTTAAATACCGCGCCATCTGAACGCAGGTGATGGAGATTTACTACTAATCACAGAACCGGCTTTACTGATGAGATACGCATGACAATCGCATGCGATTTATTGCACAGCCCTACTAGTAATTTTATAATCGAAAAGCAAGACGTCTTGAAAAAACTAGAGAGTTGAAATTGCAGCTGCAGCCAATGATTGATCCTCTGCTGCCATCTTCTGGTTATATGAGTCATTTCATGTCATTTTTATCTTTAAAAAAAAGACGTTGTTTTCCGTGAAAAGAAATTTTTGTGTCGTCTTTATGAATGAAAAGTGAATCTTTGAAGTGAATTTTATTGCACAGCTGTAGAGTTGAAAAATAACAAAGGCTTTAAAATATTACAAGATTTTAAAAATGTGATCTTGACTATGAAGGCAAGTTACTGATTATCAAGAATACAATTAAGATGTCCTTGAAGAGAATTATCACTAGCTAGCTAACGTTAGCCCGAACACCTTATGATAGTGTTTAGCTGTCAGTATGTAAATGTACAACTATGCAGATACTCTCCTGGGATTACCAGGCTTGGCATTTAAATTATATGTTGTTAAAAAATATGAAACTGAATGTTCATGTCGCTTTCATTATTTACAATGTTGCAAACATTATTTTTCTAAGTTTCTGATTAGAACAAGGCAGTAGAGGAGTCTCAAGAGTGTCTACAGTACCTATAAATAGTCATATAAAATGAGCTTTAGCTGAAGTTTACGAGCTGGCTTATCATTATGCAGAAGATCGCTCTGTTCATATGGTCAATTGGCATGCTGACTGCAGCAATGTCCACCAGAGCTGTTGCCTGTGAATTGGCACTCACGACGGCAGACCTTGTGTAACCACACCAGCCCAAGACCTCCACATCCAGCATCTTCACCTCCAAGATCATCTAAGACCAGCCACTCGGACAGCTGCTGCAACAATTGGTTTGCATAACCAAAGAATCTGAGGTGGATGAGTTATCTCAGCAAAGGAGAAGTGCTCACAAAGACCCCGTCCACACTAATACGTTTTCGTTTGAAAACGCATCTTTTTCTCTCCGTTTTGGCCTTCCGTCCACTCTGAGATGGCATTTTTGTCAAGGAAAATTAAAGGTGCCATAGAATGGAAAACTGAATTTACCTTGGCATAGTTAAATAATAACAGTTCAGTACATGGACATGACATACCATGAGTCTCAAACACCATTGTTTCCTCCTTCTTATATAAATCTAGTATTTGCAAAAGACCACCGAAAAATAGGCCAGTTCCAACATAACAGGTCTGTTGCGCACCTCCCCCGGGATCGTTAATAGTTACGCCTCCAACATTCGCATCACCCAATCATCACTAAGGTCAGTACATCAGTTAAACAAGGCCAGTCACTCAAGGGACACGGTTATCTTAATGCTAGCGCTAGTCTGTTACATTGCAATACATAGGATTTCACTTACCACATAAACAGAGAGATGACTGCGCTGATGATGGTGAATGATAGAGAAATAACTGCGTTGATGATGGCGAATGATTTACAGATCTTGGGAATCACTGAGAAGCAGCTCAACTTGTGTGGTAAGTACTTGTGTCTCTGCATTGTAACTTTACACAGAGCACATGCATCACAGTATGAGCATCATGAGACTAAAATGTCGGCGATTCAAAACGGCAGATTCAACAAACCGCATATTAAAAGCGGCTAGAGCTCCTAATTAAATATATATTTTTATCCATGTGCGAGCTATTGAGCTCTGTGAAACAGCCAATCAGAGCCGAGCTCATTAATATTCATGAAGCTTTCAAATAACAGAGCGTTTCATTCTAGGGAAGATCCTAGGGTTGTAAATGGACCTGTAAAACCATTTCTGGAGATTTTTTGCCCTTTCCTATGCCATATACCTTCTATGTAGATATCAGAGAACAATTTAAAATATTCTCTCAATGCATTCTATGGCACCTTTAAGCTTTTTGAAAACGCTCTCCAAAGTGGATAAATTTGAAAAAGCTGTTTTCGCGTTGTATTGTGGACTGTGAAAACTGAGGCATTATTTAGTCATGTGACGCATATTGTACCAGTAGATACCTATGTTTATACTGGTAATTGTGCCTGTTATGCGCTATTCACTGTCACACTGCTGCTAAAGAGATTTACTTTGTACACTCTTCATATTACAGTCCTAAAATGATGACAATTTACTCACAGTTGCAGTCCTGGCTGCAAAACATGACAACAGCTGCTTTTCAGAAAAAATATGAGTAAGCGCGACATGGACGTGTCAGTGAATGATGAGATATTTCCGTAAATAAAATGATCCTGCCAGAAGAATTGCGTTAAAAATTATTATGTCTGTCGGCGCCGATAGCCTTGTGGGCAGTGCGTTGACATACAGCGGCGTTGCGCTCCGGGCGTCCCGTCTTCGAATCCCGGCTCAAGGACCTTTCCCGATCCCGCCCCCTATCTCTCTCCCACTACGTTTCCTATCAATTCTGATCTGTCCTATCATAATAAACGGCAAAAATAAATTAAAAAAAAAAAACTTATTATGCCTGTTCTGTCTGTATAACCTCAGTGAGATTTTGGAAGCTTTACGCATGCGCAGTAAGGTGAATTTAACTTTTTCTTACGTTTCAGTGTGGATGAGAAACTTTTGGAAAACGCTTGGAAACGCCAGTGTGGACGGAGAGCGTTTAAAAAGAAAACTCTGTTTTCAAATGTATCCGGATTAATATAGACGTCGCCTAACATAGATTAAGACAGATTTGTGGCCAATATTTGAGAGAAAGGCCTTTTGTGTACATAGAAAAAGTCTCAGATCTTTGAGTTCAGCTCGTCATAGGGGCAAAAACAAAAGTGTTGCGTTTATAATTTTGGTCAGTGTACATAAAGTTTGAAACCTTAACCTTAAATAGGAAGGAATAGTAATAAAATGTTTATTTGTTCATTTAAGTTGATCACAACTTCTGTTTTTCAGAAAATCTATTTTGTGAAGCCATTCCTAGAAAGCAGTCGAAATAAAGCTTTTGGTTTAGAGGAAGGAACAGTGTGCTACTGGAACTATTTGAAACAGGATACAAATGAGTCACACCATATGACTGCAGATCCCACAGCAGTCTGAAATATAGGGAGGGACGTGTCTCATTCCACGTGCACTTCCATAGACACCATTCATACTGTTCACACTTGTGCAGCAGCACGTATAGTTAGTGATGAGTCACGGTCACTCAACATCCTCCCTCATTCCTGGATGAGTGAAAAGTTACATACGTGCTGTCCTGCAGCAGACAAACAGCACTCCGCTGACCTTAGGTCTTGACCTCTTGGTAATAATTTACGCCATGAGTGATATGTCTCATTACTGGCATGTGAGTGTATGTGTATGATTACACACTGAGCTGAATATGTAATAACTTGAGGATCTGTCATATGGGTCATTGACATTTGACATATATAGTAGGAGTCTTCAGAATGAAAATTGGTTTCATGTGGTCTTAAAAAATATTTAATTAAACTAAGGTAAAAAGGTATATATATAAGGTACATATAGTCAAACCAAAATTTATTCAGACATCTTTAACATTTCTCATATTATCACAGTTTATTTACTATAGTTTAGAAAATGTAAAAAAAAAATATGACAAGAACTCAGAGTTAAAATGTTTATTTTGATAATGTCCGATAACTTTGATAGAAAGGTATGAAATGGATTGCAATCAACCAAAACTGTTAATATGACAATATTTACACAACTATCAATACTTTGTTGACCAATTACCAAGCAAAGCTTAATTTTGTTCAGTCTGTGGTGTAAATAGGTTGCATTATCAAATAAAGAAAAAACACGATAACTACTTTTTGTTGTGCGATATATTGCCCCAGAAATAATTGCGATAAGCAATATTATTGTCGTTTCAAGACCATTTTATGCCACTGAATATATGTGACCCTGGACCACAAAACCAGTCTTAAGTCGCTGGGGTATGTTTGTAGCAATAGCCAAAAATACATTGTATGGGTCAAAATTATTGATTTTTCTTTAATGCCAAAAATCATTAGGAAATTAAGTAAAGATCATGTTCCATGAAGATTTTTTGTAAAATTCCTAATATATATATGCATATATATATGCATTGTTAAGAACTTAATTTGGACAACTTTAAAGGTGATTTTCTCAGTATTTTGATTTTTTTGCACCTTCAGATTACAGATTTTCAAATAGATGTATCTCGGCCAAATATTATCCCATCCTAACAAACCATACATCAGTAGAAAGCTTATTTATTGAACTTTCATGTGATGTATACATCTCAGTTTTGTAAAATTTAACCTTATGACTGGTTTTGTGGTCCAGGGTCACATATAATAATACCAGCATAATAATGCAAGAAGGCCTACACACTTTCAAATGACAACAAATTGTAATTCTTAAGAATATTTAGATCATGGAAATGAAGTATGAAAATATTCAATATCTTAAAAAAAACTGAATAAATAGTAAAGAAACATTTTCTAACAAAAACTGCAAAGCAACAAGTAGAAAAAAGAAAAATACACAAAGAACTTGCATGGAGATTTTTTCCATCTGCAGGTTTTTTCCAGACTGTCTTTTCTCTGTAAATATTTGGTAGCACCACGTTATGTACGAGTGGCTGCAAAAGACACTGGTGCAAGCGGAATGCGAAAAACATGGAGACATTAGATTTTATGTAAATATAATGGGCAATATATTGCGTCACCAAAAATGATTGAGGTCATGTACATATATTTTGTGATAAGTCGATATATTGATTATTGCGACAGGCCTAAAAACATTTAAGCGTAACATGGTAAGGTCAAAGTGCCTTCAATTTTTAAGGTCCCAAATTTGTATAATTTTTACTGGTAGTCCACTGTATGAACAATTTTTGGGCATTTTATGTCACAGTTTACTTTATTTTGCTATTCTCACTTTCAAAAATGAATTATAGTGTCCTGCACCCACTAGTTAAAAAAAAACAAAAATTATATCTGGTGTCTGAATAATTTTTAGTTTGACTGTACTGTAAGTAGTTGACCCAAAAATGAAAATTTGCTGAAAATTTACTCAGCCTCAGGTCATCCAAGATGTAGATGCGTTTGGTACTTCATTAAAACAGATTTTATAAAATTAAGCATTACATCACTTGCTCACCAGTGGATCCTCTAGTCTACAGTGAATAGGTGCCATCAGAATGAGGGTTTAAACAGCATTTCAAAAATCCTCAAGTAATCCACATGAATCCAGTCCATCAATTAACATTCAGTGAAGTGAAAATCTGTGAGTTATAATGTTCTTATGTTTATGTTTGAATAAATCCGTCAAGTTTTTTATGACAGCCACCATTTATATGTTAGTATTAAAAAAAATGATTTAGAGAATTGAAAATATAATTATGTAATTGTAAGTTTATTATTATGAAAACCTAATTGAGTGTAATTTAAGGGTTTGTATACAAATCAGTTAATTTTAACCTTTAATATTATAGTAGGCCTAATGTTTGACCATCTGGCTCTCATGTATATTTTACAGTATGAGTTGAGTTTTTTTTTTTTTCTTGAGAAAATTTGGCATGTACTGTACCTGATATATATCGGAAATAATCGATATTGAATCAGAGATCAAGTTTGTGAATCAGAATCTAATCGAACTGTGAAACTTGTGTCAAAACCCAGCCCAATTAATTATAGATTTGCAAACACGCAGCTTTTCACTTGGATTACTTGTGGATTTTTGTGATGTATTTACTGTATCAGCTGTTTGTATTCTCATTCTGACGGCACCCATTCACTGCAGAGGATTCATTAGTGAGCAAATGATGTATTGTAACATATTATCTGATATTTTTAGAGATATAGAATGCATTTACACTGCAAGTCCTAATGCACAGATTTGATCTTTTAACCATAGCAGATTTTTTTAGCTCACCTTTTACTATGCACATGTTAGACCCTTGAGTTTGGAACGGCCCTGCTATTAAAATAATTTATATAATTCACGTTGAGTGGCCATTATTTCCCAGCATGGCTGTTTTACAGCACAACATGGATAAAGACCAGAAAATAACAGTAATTTTCACTTGTTATTTTATCTAAGTGAAAGTAAAAGTTATAACCTCATAGTTGAGAAATATAATGTAGCTTTTAGAAGCAAATAAAATTCATAGGGCAGGGTTTGAAAACCAGCTCCTGAATGTGCAATTTCTTACCTATATAAAGTTTCCATCTCAATAAAATGCAAGCCCATACAGCACACCGGTTTAAAACGCTGTCTTCATAAGCAAACGTGTCTCCCTTAAATTGGGAGTTCTGAGGGGAATCAGATAAGTGTTTTTAGACGTAGGTAGGAAGTCTAGATATTGGGTATGTATCCAACTAAAATCCACATTTGGAAGAGGCCCAGAGTGGATGTGAAAAAATAGGATCTCGTGCAAATTTTTTGTGTTTACACGTGTGCAGCAAATCCCGATCTGTCAGATGTGAGCAAAAAATCGGATTTTTTGTGCCAGTGTAAATGCAGTCATAAGGACCTCTCTGTGATACTATTTCCTGTTATGTGTTTTTTCTTTCTGCATGTTGGTTGCGCAACACTATTTTTTGGCATACGAAGGATTTAAATAATAAGCTGTAAAGCTGTTTTCTTAAAAAATAATACTAAAAGATTATGCCAAACTTCTTAATAAGGCTTTATTTTCGGGAATTTTCCTTCCTGGTAGACATCCTGAAACAACCGGTAAGCAACCGTTTAGCATCATGATGAGTTGATGAGCACAAATAAACACCACTAATATTATTCTCAGCAGAATCTAGTCTGAGCAGGATAAGGTCTCACCGCAGAATAATTGGGATCATTTGATGGTAAAAGATTACAGACTTTGCTCAGAGTTCATTTCCAGTGATTTAATTGTGTACAGAAGCCTAGAATGATGGAACGTTCCAGCACCCCTGGCAAACGCCACAGTTCATTCCAAACCCGATCTTCTGCTGAAAGAGAACTGAACTGCAAAAGAAATTCTGCATGCTGCACCATCCATGGGGGGTCAGGAACGCAAGATCAGTGCAGGAGCTGATGTTTTAGATTTAATGCTGTCTTGACATTCAGATGCTCATGTCAGGATAGAGAACAGAGATGGTGACTGGGTTTTGTATACAAATATGCAGCCCAGGACCAAAAACAGTCATAAGGATAAATTTTTTTGAAACTGAGATTTAACCCTCTGGTATTGTTTGGTCATTTTAGTCCGAAAAAAAAAAAAACTGTTTTGAATTTTAAAAAATCGCTACTTCATCGTAATGGTACAAAACTCAATGACATTTATGGCAGTCACTATGTGACCACAAAAAAAAAAAAAAAAAAAAAAAAAAAACAATTGTGGACTTGATTCGAAAATGCTAAATAGTCACACTTGTGTTGTTCCCGGTCAAAAACGTCCGTCGTTGGAAATTAATGGGAAATATGTAAAAATACAGAGCATTTTTTGTGTGTGCAATCAAATCATTCACAATGCAGAAAAAGTGTGCAAAGCAATGAAGGGGTGACACTCTAAAATATGCAGGAACCTCGAAGGACACACAATATGAACTAGTGTGACTACTACAAAGAATGTTTTTGTAAATGCATGAAGTGAAATCAATAAATCAGACAAAATTGCAGTAAAAAAAACAGACACCAAGGAAGAGGTTACAGATTAAAACATCAAGAGTACAAAACACACACAACACACTATTATACACACCAGGGTTGGGGCCATTCATGAATTGAATTGCGAATGAATGGTAAATTCCAATTCACTACAACAATAAAAGTATGACTCTCAAATGAAAAATACCAGAGGGTAAAATAAGTTTTCCATTGATTTATAGTTTGTTAGGATAAGGCAATATTTGGCCGAGATACAGCTATTTGAAAATCTAGAATTTGAGGGTGCAAAAAATCTAAATATTGAGTAAATCGCCTTTAAAGTTGTCTAAATTATAAATAAAAAAATACGTTTTGATATATTTACAGTAGAAAAATCATGGAGCATCATCTTTACTTAATATCCTAATGATTTTTGGCATAAAAGAAAAATCTATCATTTTGACCCATGCACTGGCATTAGCTATTGCTACAAATATGTATGTGTTGCTTACAAGTGGTTTTGTGGTCCAGGGTCACATATAAGACAAATTGTTGTTAAATGATGCACCTTTATTGTAGATAAAGCTTTTACCGAGTGCCACATGAAACAAAACAAATCATGAATCAGGGACTTTTCATGAAGCCATAAAAACCAACAGCTTTTTTTTTATTATTGAAAAGCAGAGTCATCTGGATTTGACTTTTTCCAAGATCCCAATAAACCATAATGTCACTCCCACACCAGTTGATCCTTTTATGCAACAAGTTTTGATTTAATATCTTTCTCCAGTTTAAATGCGACAGTATCATGTCAGTTAAGAATGTAAAATATGAATTTACTTTGCGATTGATAATTGAAACAGCCTGAAAACTGGCTTTTCCAATTTACATGATTACATAAAATATTAAAAGCATATGCATGAAAGCAACCCCAAAACATTGAAAACCAACTGATTGGAAGCCAAGCCAAAAATAAGCATGACTTTTTGGTTTTTCCATATGTAATACTATTATCCATATGCATTAAAACAAAAATGTGATGCATGGACTTGCAACCAATGACATATTGTCATACTTCGGTAATAACACTTATGTAACATAGGAAAATAGCAAGTGATGTCATGTTTTGTGCATAATTGGCCAAAGCTCTTTTTATCATCACTTTGTATACTTCAGTAATATCATCTAACATCTCTGTCTCTGTTTACTCGCAGGACTGCTCCAGCTCAGAGGAATACACTGTAGCCGCCGCATTGCTGCCCCTGACAACGGCCTTCTACCGGGTAAGTAAGAGTTGAGGTCAGGCATGCTGGCAGCTCTAGTTACTGGATCCTAATCACAGCAAATCAACACTGGCACCAACGTTTATTAAAGCTGAAAGCAGAGAAAAATTCCCACCTGTCTCCATCTGCTCATCTTAACTCCTCAGGCTCCCCGACTTGATGAGTTGAAGAACATACTGCATAATCCGGCCAAAACGAAGTTCGTTTTGAGTTCATTACGAGAGTTTAAAACAGCTTGCCAGTGCAACCTTTCCAAAACACCTTCAGACTATCATTGATCTATGGCTATTATGCAATAGATTCTCTGGTTTGTTTCCTCTATTCAGTCAGTCAAAATCAGACATCCCGAGTAAAAACATAAGCACACTGCAGAACTGCTTCATTGTACGGCTTGAAATTGCAACTCCACTTATAAGCAACACTGATGTTGCTTTAAAGCATTCTATCATATTAAGTGCTATACTGTATACAGTTAATTACTATGACATGATTTGACTGGAGTGCAGAAATGCATAACTGGTGCAACCATATCCACGTATGATCAGATGCTTTCTTAACTGCTGTTTTCTCACCACAGTTATTTTTAATATGTTTATTTTGATGCTGAGAGGAAAATGTACAACACATAGAGGCATGGCATCGCTTGATTTATGATTATATATGACTCTGGACCACAAAATCAGTCATAAGTAGCACAGGTATATTTGTAGCCAGGGCCTAAAATTAAAGGAACACTCTACATTTTTTTGGAAATAGGCTCATTCTCCAACTCCCCCCGAGTTAATAAGTTGAGTTTTACCGTTTTGAAATCCAATCAGCCATTCTCCTGTTCTGGCGATATCACTTTTAGCATATCTTAGCATAGATCATTGAATCCTATTAGACCAATAGCATCGCGTTCAAAAATGACCAATGAGTTTCCATATTTGTCCTATTTAAAACTTGACTCTTGTGTAGTAATATCATGTACTAATACCGGCGTAAAATTTAAAGCTGCGATTTTCTAGGCCGATAAGATTAGGAACTACATTTCCATTCTGGTGTAATAGTCAAGGAAGTTTGCTGCCGTAACATGGCCGAAGCTGGCGCAGTAATGCAGCACATGTGCAAATGCTAAACTAGCTGGGAACTAATTTCAGGTGCTGCGTGATATTACTCTGCCTGCTGCGTCCAAATGGGTCAAAATTATCATTTTTTCTTTTATGCCAAAAATCATTTGGATATTAAGTAAAGATAATGTTACATTAAGATACTTTGGAAATTTCCTACTGTAAATATTAGGGATGCACCGAATCCAGGATTCGGATTCGGATTCGGCCGAATCCTGAGCTTTTTGGCGGGGTTCGGTTTCGGCCGAACCTTAGATTTATCTTCCACCGAAACCGAACCCTAGACTTGCACTACGACGTCACACGGCCGTTGATTACGTGAAGGTGTTTAGGCTACATAGGACCCGTTCGAATGTAGTAGGCTGTAAGAATCTGAAAATGGAACTCGTAAGCAAAAAAAGTTTTGTTTGGCAGTACTTTCAACCAAAAGAAGGCGATTCAAGTCGAGCTTTATGTTCAATTTGCAATGCCAATTTGTCTCGTGGTGGCAAGGACCCTGAGCAGTACACAACATATCGCCGATGTTAAAACATTTGCGTCTAAAACATCCAAAAGAATACGAGTTGTGCATGAAGGAATCTACAGACAGCAGCCAAAATGCAGCAACTTCAGGTACAGCAGCTGGACAGTCACAGCTAAAAACGTGTGATTAAGGATGCGAGTAGGATTCGGTATTCGGTTTCGGATTCCCAAAAATCTGGATTCGGTGCATCCCTGGTAAATATATCAAAACTTAATTTTGATTAGTAATATGCATTGCTAAGAACTTAATTTGGACAATTTTAAAAGGCGACTTTCTCAATATTTAGATTTTTTTTGCACCCTCAGATTCCAGTTTTTTAAATAGATGTATCTCTGCCAAATATTGTCCTATTCTTACAAGCATACATCAATAGAAAGCTTATTTATTCAGTTTTCAGATGAGGTATAAATCTCAATTTCCCAAAATATTACCCTTATGACTGGTTTTGTGGTCCAGGGTCACATATGTCAATATGACTGTAATAATAGTACTACTACTACTAATGACTCTTAATATTAGATAAAAATGCATTTATTTTCAGCGTACATCTGTAAAATTACAGTACTAATACACTGATAAACATCCACTATTAAACAACTTTCACTTCAAAATTGCAGCATCAAGATGTTCACTGACAGTAACACTAACAGAACTTCACTGTGAGTATATTTAGGCATCGCTGAAGGAAACCACTAAGAAGCATGACTGTCACTCTAGCCTGGTTCGGTTTCGCTGTGGTGCAGTGGGAAAAGAGGGAGGTATGGCTGCAGGGATTTTGAGAGTGTCTGGCTTTCAACACCAATCCATCACGTACCCGCATTATTGTTGTTATAGAGACAGACACAACTGACTGTGTTGCTTTTTAATTGTGGGCTGCTCTGCGATCTGTCTGCTGTGACTCACACTATGCACAGAAGACATGTGATGTAATTAGATATCACGTTGGTGACCCTCATGTGTGTGACGATAGCACTTGTCTAAACCCTAGACACCTAACGGGAACGCTACATTGTACATTTGCATGGTCAACGTCACCCAAACTCTAAGAGATTGTTTCTCCTATCTGGGAATAGGGTTAAATTCCTGTGGAATTGGAATGAATTTCATTCTGAAATTAACAGTTTGCAGTTTATCAAGTACTGTCAGAAAGACAGTACTTTCATATCTTAATTGTTGATTACGAAAGCTTCATATTTTGGTTTTGGGAGTCCCCAACAACAGGTTGACCTGCATGCGAGGTCAAAAAACACTTTTATTGTCTTATAACCTTACCTTATTTGCTCAACGACTCTCAAACGATTCGCTCAATGATTATTTTCCTCCTTTACGTGACACTAATCTGCGGTGATTGGTCCGATGACCCAGTCTGTTGTGATTGGTCTACTGTGTGCAGCGAATGTTGAAAATGGAACGCCCATCATTTCATTAAACTCCCAAACAGCCATGGTGTGTGTATGCTTTAGTCCAATGCAGAAACGTATTGATAAAGCACTGCAGTTTGTACACCAACGTATTGCTGTATTCTTTATGCATCAACATTTTTAGACAATTGCGAGCAAACAGATATTGCTGTTAGCTGGTTAACCAGAGACCCAAAAGCTGTGCGGAGCGAACACGGCACACACAACTAAATACATATTTTGCATGCTACAGAGTACATGGGAGCAACAATTATTCAAGGATTACTCCACTTTCAGAATAAAAATGTCCTGGTAATTTACTCACCCCCATGTCATCCAAAATATTCATGTCTTGCTTTCTTCAGTTGCAAAGAAATTAAGTTTTTTTAGGAAAACATTCCAGGATTTTTCTCCATCTATTGGACTTTAATGTTGCTCAGCAGACTGAAAGTTAAAAATGCAGTTTCAGTGCAGCTTCAAAGGGCTCTAAACGATCCCAGCTGAGCAATAAGGGTCTTATCTAGCAAAAAATATATATATTTATACACTTTTTAACCACGAATGCTCACCTTTTTTATATCCAAAAACTCCCATCTCATCTTCTCCTTCAGCTTCAAAATTGCCCTACATGGCTGTTTTCATTCACTTAAAACTGCATAAAAGGTTGAAATGATTTTTAAAAATCCATAATAGGGGCACTTTAAGGAGTTTAGAAAGAACATTAGATCTTGATGTCAAGACATTGCATGTAGTTCCCCAAGATTTGTAAGCACATTGCTATGCACTTGATAGTGCCTTACAGTATATGGTTGCATCTAATTGCTTTTTTCTGATAAAAATTGTGATTGCATTTTAAAATGTTATATTTTTTAAAGTTATAGTTTACCCAAAAATGAAAATTCTGTCATTAATTACTCACCCTCATGTCCTTCTAAAGCTGTAAGGAACACAAATAAGGATATTTTTAATTAAATCTGAGAGCTTTCTGACCCTGCATAGACAGCAACACAACTGACACATTCAAGGCCCAGAAAGATAGTAGAGACATTGTTAAAATAGTCCATAAGACACCAGTGGTTCAACCGTAATTTTATGAAGGTACGTGAATCATTTTTGTGCAAAAAGAAAACAAAGATAACTTTATTTAACTATTCTTCTCTTCCAAGTCACTCTTTACTGTACAGTATGTTCACAAGAGTACCACAGCGCATGCTCCTTGAAACCTCATATTTTCATCAAAAATATCTTAATTTGTGTTTCAAAGATGAACAAAGGTCTTGCAGTTTTGGAACGACATAATAGTGATTAATTATAGCAGAATTTTTGGGTGAACTAACCCTATAAGTTCCAGGTTTGCTGTTCTTATTTGTAGGGCTGTACAATTTGGTCAAAATTTGTGATTATATATCAATATGACTATAATAATATTAATTGATGTTGTTGTTGTTACTATTAAATATTACACAAAATTGTTCACTATTCTAAATTTTCATAAATAATTGCAAAGAAGCAGCAAGTAACACATTAAATCTTTAAGTTAAAAGATAAATAGCACTCTTTTACAAACATTTAAGACAATTTTACACTGTATTAATGGTCTTAATTAGTCTTAACAGTCTTCATTTCTGTTTTTTTTTTATGTTAGACCACCACACTTTTGATTTTGGCAGAAACCCAAAAGAGTTCTCTTAAATCTTAAATCAAAAGACAGTTCATAAGTGCTTCTTATTACAAGTTTAGGAAGATGTTTGGTGAATGTTGTAATGCATATTATAAGAGTCCCAAATGCACATTACGACCTAAACTTGCAACCCCTGCAGCATTTACTGTGAACTGTGACACTGAAAACACAGAATCATGAGCTGCACGTGTAAAAAAAAATATGTTTTTCTCTGCAATATGCAGTTCATATGCAAGAAATAATTTACAACAGGCCTTTAATTATTAGAAAAATAATGCACACCTGAGGCGATAGTCCAAATTAATTAGTTACACAGATACGTAATTCAAAATTTTGCCACAGTCATTCGATGAGATGCACCTGCTGCAAACCGCTTTGGAGAGCTGAAGATTTCGTGCATTGTGGCAAACAATTCAAGTCTTTCATTAAGACATCTGAAAGCTATTTCAACCTTAAGTTTCCTGTTTTTCAGTTTTCCTGTTTCACATTTGCCATTTTATGTAAGAGCCAGTCCTGATTAAAGCATTACACTAAAAAGAGCTGACATTCAGATTTGAGAAGCACTCATGAAAGCGGTAAACGGCACGTTCAACAAAAGAGATAAGTGAAACCTCCTTTATTTTGCAGCGCTCCATGCCACTGATATCACACAAACCAAACCTAATATGTTTCACGTATCACCTGAAAATGCAGTGCAATGGCTTTAATCTGCATTCGGGTCTATCCTTAGATGATCCCTGTGTCGCACCACATTTAAACCCTCATGCATTTTTCCGCGAGTCTGTGATCCACATGGCCTCCCCTTCACTCCCAGTAGCCTTGTACTAAACCACACTGCATGTTATTGAGGTTCTCAGTGCAGGCTTGGCAGGAGATAAAGGCTTCCCTCCACTCGACTTAAGGATGACCCAACTGAAGTATGGACGTTACCGCAGACACACTAGTGTCCAGTGTTGCCTTTGCATCTTTGAAGCACAAGTGTGATCTCTTAATAATAGCACAGCAAGCTGGATGATTCAAGGTATCATTCATAGCACAAACGGCTGAATATGAATAATCGACGAGTTATGCATAAAGCTTGGTTCGAGTCCCTAACCCTAAGTGTGAGTAACTGCAATGCTTGTCTTAGCAAACACCTTTTTTTTTTTACCTCTTGGCCAGAGGAACTCAGACTCGACCACAAAGTCAACAAAACAAAGTCTCACGAAGATTTGTTCGGTCTTTGCCTTGATTCCAGCATTTTACATAAGCTGAATAACTATTAGCTCATTGTTCCTCTGCTTGAGAATGATTTTATGCCATGGATACTTCAAAGTCACCTCAAGTGGAGATTTGTAGGACGAAAAACAACTTATGCCTTCTGGTGACACCCGAGACGTCATTGCTTTCCTTGTGAGAAATCACGCGATCTCACACACGGTCAAGTTTGCCGCGGCAGGTCAAAAGGTTTCTCGCAAGCATCTCATTTAGCCTTTGAGCTCTGATTCATTCGGTTTCTTCTGGGAAATGCTGAGCCTCCAGGCAGTTAATTGATCTTTGGTAAGCAAGGTCGTTGACATACTGGGCTGTCATTCACAGATCGTACTCGAGCCTTCCCGCTCATTGAACCGGTAAAGATGGCATATAAAGACTGTTTACAAGTGTCATAGTAGGGATATTAAATATGGAAAAAATTAGGTCAGAGTCTGGCTTTTGTTATTGCATTTAAAGCTCATTTTCTTGTTGTATAAACAGTTTGCCAGCATCAAATAGTTTGTTTGGAACGTGACACAATCACAGCCGTTCCAAAGATATTTTATGTTTAATAACAACAATTTGAGGCAGGATTTTAGGTCAGTGAGATTTAAACGTGGACCGGGACCCTGAAAAATCCTCCAGTCGTCCAATTAATGCAACTGTCAAAACTTCCTGTTGCATTTCACATGTCGCTATTGCAATGGAATGCAAATGGATGCGGAATGTTGTGAATGAATTTGCTGCATTTTAGACTGAAAAGTTAAAACTAGGGTTGTGCATCAAATCGTGATGTGGTTTGTGAATATTAAAGAGCAAAAAGAAAGATGTTATTGAAATATGAAGCCTGCTCGTTCTGCATGTCTCTATTAATAAGTAGCAGAGAAAAATTGTGATGTAAAAATACATAAAATTAATTTTATAGTGCTCTAGAACTTTTTAACAAGTTGTTATTAAATTGTAAAAGTTTCATGATTTCAAATAATTAGGCAAGCTGTTACTTGTGCCATTATTTAGATATACTTGCATATATTTAGGCATGAATTATGTTCACTCAATCCTAGAAAGTAGGGGACCTTGATAAATTTATGATGTGATGACCCCTATAAACATCTCCTGCTCTGTTCTTCTACTGTGCTCTGCACTTTCACTTGGATAGCTGGCTCATTGTGGCACTCTTCCAGCACATTGTCGTCTTTCCCAGAGGGCTGTGCTGTTCTGTAGTCAAGGTCTGCATACCATCGGACATGGGAACATATTCGACACTCGACACTTACTCTTTCGGTGAGCGGTCTGTTTGTATTTGGGTGAATATTCAATCTTAAAACATTACCCCACTCTTGACTGAGATCATCAGGTGTCATGGTTGCAGAGCTGTGAAGTTATGTCTGCTGTGACGTCTGTGGAAGGTTGTAGAACTTTCAGGAGCTTTTTTTGTAGCATATTTATGAGTGTATTACATCCTGTACTGTGTAGTTTATCCTGAGATGTTGATACTAGTGTGTAAAGTCGGCCTTCTCTGCTCATTTACATGTTGGGTATTTGTTTGAGAAAATGTGATATTACTTTATATATAGCTACTTTTATTGGAAAACTTTGGAACTTGCAAGAAACCAGTTTTTGTGTTACCAATAAATAGTGGTTCCATCTGTACTGCATAACGGTTATCGGACAGTCAAAAATAGAAATTAGTGATGCACCAAAATTATATAATTTTTCTAAAATAAACTTACTAACAAATTTATTGATAAATCAGATCTCAATTAATAAGGACCTTCACTATCGGAATCTCCTGAATGAATGATTCAATGATAAATACTTTTCTAAGTGTGCAGTTGTCGCCACCTTCTGGCGGAAGAGGTTAAGCATTACACTAAGTGTTAAGATATTTTCGTTTTTATCGCTACTGTAGACAATAAGTGTTTTTATTCCCAAACTATAAACTTTTATCCTGATACTTTTGTTATTTAAATGTATGTCACAGAATAATGATCATTATCTGGGTGAAAAGACTGTGTTGCTTTTTCTGGATTAGCAGCAGCATGAATGCAGATTTGAATGTCTTTAAGACCTGTTTCACATCATAAGCATCAGTGGAGCATGAGCAGCGTAATGTGAAACAGTCGTAATAGACACCGCTGAATCGTTGTCATTCTGGAATAAGATCGAGTGGGCGTTTAAATGGAGAACACGACTCTTTAACGATTAATCGTGCAGCTCTAAAAACACTGCAAAATGTTTTGTGAGGATATCATCACGTTCTCGCTAGACCAGTCAGATCCTGTGAGACACATTGGATCTCCAAGATCTCGTGGCACGAGATCTTGTCACATCTCAATTTTTTTGTCTTTTGATGTTCATTGATGTTAATTTTGTGCTATAACTAGTACTAAAGAGGACACGATGATCTGTTCACATCTGTTCACTGCTACTTGTACTGATATGCTACGTTTTATTTGTATTTTGTAAAATTGACAGAATTTAAAAGGTGAGACTTTGTTTAATTTCAAAAGTAACAAAACAGAAAGCTTCTTGTGATTATTGGATGGCAGGTGCTCTACAAAAAATGTTGTTCACACATCAACTAAAAACAGCATAGAGATTGAGCATAAATTGATTGACCTGGAGATTTAGGAATCCATATCAGTATCAGTTAACAATGATAAATCAGTATTGCTAATTCAGCATTACCACATAGCTGATATGTCTACCTGTTGTAGCTTATTCACACTGTGTGCATGGATTAGACACTGACACAGTCAGTGGAAAATATTCAGTTGCAAAATCATCTTGGATCTTGGATATCACTTTTTATCACTCCATTAATCAGAAAATACTGGGAACGGCCAGGAAAATATATAAATTAATTAATTGTCATGGTTTGTTGATGAATGTTGTATCAAATCAGGCAAAGTTTGCTGGTTGCTGGTGCTGGTGAAGGCAATACTCTTAGCTTTGGACAAAAGAAAGATCTTAAATGTACAGACACAAATCAGTGAAGACCAGTGTATTTTGGAGGGTATACATTTTATAAAATAAATTTTACTTAATGTAAAGCCAAAAATGTCAAAATTGGCAAATGCATGAAAAAACTGTTTTTGCCTATAGTGTCTAACCTTAAAACCTTATTATCCAAATAAATGTAAATTTTATATGGAATGTAAACACAGGTCTAAATATGGCATGTGATAAAAGGAATGATTCAGTTTTGGCCGTCGTACCAATTGCAGTGTAGACTGTCAAATTCTGCATAGATTCATGTGACTGTATTGTGGGAAAGGGAGAGATTTTCCGTTGTGTTTGTCTGTAAATAGTGTTATGTCTGTATTTGTTATGTAAAGTATCGGGTATATAATAATAAATGAATGTCAGTTGCACATACAGTTGTGGTTTAAAAGTACCACAAATGTCTCTGGGACTGACTGCGGCAGGCAAGTGTTTCAAACACAGTTCTGCAGAAATGGATTTGGGGTGTTTGCTGTCGACGAGGCGCTACATTAATTTCTTGTCGATTCACGAGCTAGCATAACCCTGCTATGGCTCTCGCTGACCATAGCTTGACCTTCTCCTGTTTACTTTGCATTGTGGGACATGATTACAGCATGTCCTGCATACCGATGGGCCAGACGGCTCTGTTTGTTCAACCGTTTAACATTTTGCCCTGATGTTCTTTGTTGCTCTTCTTGTTTGACATAAATCATAATTGTAAACGTACTGTTTAAACCTAAATGTCTTTCAGCTCGCGTAGACGTGAATATTTTACGACAAAGCATTTAAATTGGACTGTTTTGATTCCTTCCTGGCTCTGCAAACGGAATGTGTCTTAGTATTAAGCAAGCAGGGATTTGTTCCATAATGTTGGTAAATCATTACCCTCTGCTGGTCACGGATCACAGTGAGATCTTCTTTTATTTTCGGACACAAGCTAAGCATTTGCTTTATATCCCTGTTGCTACAACAGTTCCTGATGGCGACTGGTTTTACATGTTTTCTAGCTGATCAGCTGCACTGGCAGATGGGGCCAAGGTCAGTCTGATAGATGTTCTCAAGTTAGTTGGAGCTAAAACACAAGTTGGTAAAACCAAAAACAAACAAGCCACTATGGTCTTAAAGTGATAGTTCCCCCAAAAATGAAAAATCTGTCATTAATTACACACGCTCATGTCGTTCTGAACCTCTAATGGTGCGTTCACACCGGACGCGACTTGCGCGGAAAAAACGCGCTATTCGCGCGTAGTTGAACGCTTGAACATTTGAGTTTACTCGCGCCATTCGCGTGGTAAAATTCGCGTCATACGCGCGTGACATTTTCTTCACAACAGACGCGAATTCGCGTCAAGGGAGGGGCTTCTGCCACTCGTCAGCGGGAAAGTAGTTGTAAAATAGGTGAATGAGCTCAATTTGCCAGCTTTAGCTTGCTTGTAGTCTCAATATGTACTGTATGTATATGTAGGTCAAATTGAGTAAAGAGCGTTTTTTAAAACTAACCAGATTGTCCGACCTCTTCACTCACTTTCTTCCTAGCAAGATCCCTTTTATTCCTGTTTCTACAAAAGTCCAAAGATGTATCGTACAGCTCCGAGGAACCACAGACAGCAACGGTGATTTTGTCCGCCATTGTTGTTTCGGATTTCTGCCTCCGTCACTACTAGAGCAAGCTCCTGATTGGTTAACGCGGCGCGGATTTTCGCCAAAGTTCAGATTTTTGAACTCGCGCGTTTAGTGCGAATGGCGCGGCAATCGCTTGAAACGCTCAACGTTTCGCACCGCCTCATTCGCGCGTTTCGCGCCGCAGGATGGCTATTCGCGTCTTTGCATTGACTTAACATGTAAATCACTCGCGCTTGCCGCTTCATTCGCGTCCGGTGTGAACGCACCTTAAGACCTTTGATAATTCTCTGAACACAAATTAAGATATTTTTGAACTCCAAGAACTCCAAGAGCTTTCTGACCCTGCATAGACAGCAATGCAACTACCACGTTCAAGGCCGAGAAAGCTAGTAAGAACATTATTAAAATAGTTCATGTGAGATCAGTGGTTCAACCTTAATTTTATGAAGCTACACAAAGGAAACAAAATTTCTTCTCATCCCAGTCTTTGACATGTGTTCACAAGAGTACCATGAGAGTACCTTTCTGGGCGTTGAGCGTGGTAGTTGCGTTGTTGTCTATGCAGGGTCAGAAAACTCTCGGATTTCATCAGAAATATCTCAATTTGTGTTCCGAAGACAAACGAAGGGCTTACGGGTTTGGAACGACGTGAGCAGGGGCGTCGCTGGGAATTCTGGGCCCTGTGCACTGACTCAGCTAAGGGGCCCCCTAAAATAAAGGGGGGGGGGGGGTTGAGGGTGTTCGTGATCGCTATACTACGTTAAGGGGGCACAAGCTGATTGATTCATGTTGGATACGCAACCAATGAGCTTGCAGCTTGCAGCTATTTAAATGGCTGGTAGCATTCACTTGGGCAGTTAGCAGCACACTTTCAGAGTTCCTCTGAAACCCTCCACCTTCCCCAGCTCCACCTGTATAGATCTGCTACAGGTTATTTTATGCTATTTGTGCAGCAGCAGTATGTCTTAAATACAAACAGTACCGAATCGCCATATGCTTTGGCAGTAGCAAGTTCTGTACTTGCAGCAGCAATGCAGTAGCAGATCTATTCCGCCAAGACTAAATACATTAACGTTGTCATATCCATTACCATGCTAAACTTTTCAAAGCATTGTCATGACAGAAATATATTTCAAGGGTTCAGAATATCACTACTATTCAGTGAAAATGAATCAAGTAGTCTTTTTTAAAAAGAAGGTTGGTGTGACATGAACAACAAAGACTGCAACAAAGTCAACATTTCTCATTGGAAATACGTGCCTTTATATACATTTCTGCAAAACTGAAAAAAACGTACCTATATGTATGAATCACTGCAGTTTCCAGTTGAATTAAACACTAGAGGCAGTAAAACTCTTGACAAGTATGTCACAGAGATTTGATTAATAAAGCCAAATTTGTACACATTTTGAGCGAACTTTGCTTTTCCGATGAGCAAATCAATAAGCAGATTGACAGAACGCACATTTACAGAGCAGAAAACTGAGCAGGCGTTGCGGTGCGTCATGAATTTTCGGCTATTTTTCTCTTCCAGACAAAAAATTTAAATGCCATTTTCGGCTGATAATTTTCTGTGGCTGATGTTTCAGTGCATCCCTAGTTGAGGCTTTCATTATTTAGAATAGGGGTCATCTAAATGTCTCATACTCCTCAAGGGCATCACTATTCCCTCCACATCCCCTGCCTGCCATTAAACATTTTCACAAAGTCTGATCAAATAAATTCCCCCCTGGAATGCTTAACATGTGCTTGCTCCGTCTCTCTCTTTCTCCTGTTGTCAAGGCTGTACAGTTAGAAGAGGTCAAACTGACCCCCTCACATCTGTTGTTGGAGAACCAGCAAATCTGCACACATCCACCCCCATCTGCTGCCCGTCAGATGGCGCACAACCGTGTTGAAGACAAATAATACTATTCTGGCAGTGCGTTCCTGGTCCGCATCCTACAATAACAACTGCACTGTTTCTCCTGCTTCATTTTCTTGCCACTTTTTCACTCAGCTCCATCTGCATGAGGAAATAGGGTCTAGACAGCCTCAGAATATCTGTAAGCTTTCAAAGCGTCAACCTGGCCAGCTTTAGCTATCTCTACAAGAATTATGGATGAGTTAGATTTATCAGCACAGCTTGACATGGACAAGTCGGTATTATAGGGTCTCCTGGTGTTGAAATATATATTAGACATTCCAGACTACATAGGAAAAGATAAACTGTACAAACAAACCTTCACATTAATGTCTTTGCTGGTAATTTCCCAGTGATAGAGAGTCAGACTTACGGAAAAAGGCATATATTTCAAAGTAAAACGGCCTTCAGATGTACAGGGATTATACATGATTGGGTTTGGATTTACTGAAGCTGCAAAAAAGACTTCCCAAGTTCCTCTGCTGAGGAGATCTTGAAATAGTTTTCTTTCAGAGGTTGTGTCTTAATTTGCATGCTGTCTATGATAAATAGTAGATCTAGAGTAGTTAAGTAGATTTTTCTGAACCAACTTTACCATAAGGGTTCAGAACAGCAGTGATTTGCAGTGAAGAAGAATAAAGAAATCTCTTTTTTTCAGCAAACATTTGTGATTTAAGGTGTCATAATTGACAGATGATGCTGGTCAAGAATGCAACAAGTTTGCATTTCGTGTAATGTAAAAACTGTATGCTAAGAAGATGTTTTGTACATTTCCTACCATAAATATACCAAAACATAATTTTTGATAAGTAATATGCATTGCTTAGAACTTAATTTGGACAACATTAAAAGCGATTTTCTTTTATTTATTTTTGCAACCTCAGATTCCGGATTTTCAAATAGTTGTATTTTGGCAAAATATTATCCTATCCTAACCAACCATACATCAATAGAAAACTTATTTATTCAATGTATATATAAACCTTATGACTGGTTTTGTGGTCCAGGGTCACATATAATGTTACCTACAACCTGCTGCGATATCAAAGAGGTTTGATAGTTCTCAAAAAAAGTGGTGACAAATCAGTTTTTTGATGTACGAATCTTAAAGGGGAAAATTAAATATGCCCCAATACTAGCCTATTGTCTTTCTACTTACTCAAATTTATGTACTTTTTGTCACCAGTGAAGCACATACTTTTAGTGCTTAGTAAAGTATGCTAATTGGCACATAGGCAGAATCTGTTCTTGCTTATTACGATGTTTGCCTTCGCCTTTCCATTCCATTTCCTGATTTTTCTCTTTCCTTCTTTCCATCTGCCGTTTCACTTGTGATTGTGGTTTGGTTAGCTGTAGGGAAACTAAGTAGCAAGGACAGTTTGTCATAACGTATGTTCAGGGGTTTCGAGAAGAAGGGGTTTCGTTAGATGGTAATTTAATCTGAGGTGTGAGCTGTACAGACCAATGGAAGGTGAGAAAGACGTCATGCATGGTGTGCAGTCCACTAAGTTCTACATCCGTATGTGTTAATGCAATAAATTCAACCTTCATCGCTTTAGCAGATGTCCTTTGGAGTCAGTAAGCAGCCCACAGGTGATCTGGTTTGTGTCGAAACGCACAGAATAACACTAAGGTCATGTTTTCAAAGTCTTGCATTGCAATCTCTGTCTGCATAAAGCCTACTGTATGTGTTGAGAACATTATGAGCACTAAAAATGACTGATTGCTTCTAAAACCATTGGCAACAGTGTGTTACTTTCCTGTTTTCACCATGCTTTTTAATGGACTTCTTTACAAGCGCCGTACAGCCCAGTTGGTTTCATGAGCTGTGAGGATCCCAGCTTGGCTGATTTGACCTGTTATATGGACAGTAGCAGGCACTGTGTTTGTTTTAGCAGGCTGCCAGAGTTTAGTTCACATTGTGTTGCCTGATGATCCATTTTCTTGCTTTCAGAAACTGGCAGCTGGCGTGGACCAGTTTGCCTACACCTGCATACAAGACCATCCCATATGGACCAATCAGCAATTCTGGGAGGCCACCTTCTACTCTGAGGTGCAGAACCAGATCAGAGCGCTTTACCTCACCTCCCCTGAGGAAAAACAACTCATCACAGCCAAGATCAAGGTAAGTTATTGAAGTCAACTTTTTTTAACCTGTTGACTAATCTCTCAATTTATGTCATTTATTAAAAAAAATGTAAAATGCAAATCATACATGCAATATTTTGAATACTACGACAGCGTTTTAGTGCCACATAAAAAAAAGATTAGGAGATTAAAGTCAAATATTTTGAGAATAAAGCTGAAATATTACGAAAATTAAGTCAAAATATTTCGAAAAGTCGAAATTAGGAGAATAAACTTGAAATATTTAGAGAATAAAGTCGAAATATTACGTAAATAAAGTAAAAACATTTTGAGAATAGTTGAAATGATGAGAATAAAGTCAAAATTATGAGAATAAAGTTAAAATATTTTGAAAATAAAGTCGAAATATTTCAGCAATAAAATCAAAGTTCTTAGAATGAAGTCAAAATGTTTTGAGAAAAAGAGTCAAAATTACCTGAATAAAGTAAAAATTACGAGAATAAAGTTGAAATATTTCGACAGTAAGTCAAAGTTCTTAGAATGAAGTCTAAATGTTTAGAGAATAAAGTCTAAATGTTTAGAGAATAAAGTCGAAATGTTTTGAGAATGAATTACGAGAATAAAGTCAAAATATTTCAACAATAAAGTCAAGGTTATTAGATAAAGTCTAAATGTTTTGAGAATAAAGTCGAAATTACAAGAATAAAGTCTAAATGTTTTGAGAATAAAGTCGAAATTACAAGAATAAAGTCGAAATATTTCAACAATAAAGTCAAGGTTATTAGAATAAAGTCTAAATGTTTTTTAAAAAAAAGTCGAAATTATGAGAACAAAGTCGAAATATTTAAGCAAAGTCAAAGTTATTAGAATGAAGTTGAAATGTTTCGAGAATAAAGTCGAAATTACGAGATTAAAGTCAAAATATTTCAACAATAAAGTCAAGGTTATTAGAATGAAGTCGAAATGTTTTGAGAATAAAGTCAAAATATTTCATCAAAGTTATTAGAATAAAGTCTAAATGTTTTGAAAATAAAGTCGAAATTACGAGAATAAAGTCGAAATATTTCAACAATAAAGTCAAGGTTATTAGAATAAAGTCTAAATGTTTTTTAAAAAAAAGTCGAAATTATGAGAATAAAGTCAAAATATTTCAACAATAAAGTCAAGGTTATTAGAATGAAGTCGAAATGCTTCGAGAATAAAGTCGAAATTAAGAGAATAAAGTCAAAATATTTCGACAATAAAGTCAAAGTTCTTAGAATAAAGTCGAAATGTTTTCGAGAATAAAGTCGAAATATTTCAACAATAAAGTCAAGGTTATTAGATAAAGTCTAAATTTTTTGAGAATAAAGTCGAAATTATGAGAATAAATTCGCAATATTTCAACAAAGTCAAAGTTGTTAGACTGAAGTCGAAATGTTTCGAGAATAAAGTCGAAATTATGAGAATAAAGTCAAAATATTTCAACAAAGTCAAGGTTATTAGAATGAAGTCGAAATGCTTCGAGAATAAAGTCGAAATTAAGAGAATAAAGTCAAAATATTTCGACAATAAAGTCAAAGTTCTTAGAATAAAGTCGAAATGTTTTCGAGAATAAAGTCGAAATATTTCAACAATAAAGTCAAGGTTATTAGATAAAGTCTAAATTTTTTGAGAATAAAGTCGAAATTATGAGAATAAATTCGCAATATTTCAACAAAGTCAAAGTTGTTAGACTGAAGTCGAAATGTTTCGAGAATAAAGTCGAAATTATGAGAATAAAGTCAAAATATTTCAACAAAGTCAAGGTTATTAGAATGAAGTCGAAATGTTTTGAGAATAAAGTCGAAATTATGAGAATAAAGTCAAAATATTTCGACAAAGTCAAAGTTATTAGAATAAAGTCGAAATGTTTTCGAGAATAAAGTCGAAATATTTCAACAATAAAGTCAAGGTTATTATAATAAAGTCTAAATGTTTTGAGAATAAAGTCGAAATTATGAGAATAAATTCGCAATATTTCAACAAAGTCAAAGTTGTTAGACTGAAGTCGAAATGTTTCGAGAATAAAGTCGAAATTATGAGAATAAAGTCAAAATATTTCGACAAAGTCAAAGTTATTAGAATAAAGTCGAAATGTTTTCGAGAATAAAGTCGAAATATTTCAACAATAAAGTCAAGGTTATTATAATAAAGTCTAAATGTTTTGAGAATAAAGTCGAAATTATGAGAATAAATTCGCAATATTTCAACAAAGTCAAAGTTATTTGACTGAAGTCGAAATGTTTCGAGAATAAAGTCGAAATTATGAGAATAAAGTCAAAATATTTCATCAAAGTTATTAGAATGAAGTCGAAATATTTCAAGAATAAATTCGAAATATTTCATCAAAGTTATTAGACTGAAGTCGAAATGTTTCGAGAATAAAGTCGAAATTACGAGAATAAAGTCGAAATATTTCAACAATAAAGTCAAGGTTATTAGAATGAAGTCGAAATGTTTCGAGAATAAATTCGAAATATTTCAACAAAGTCAAAGTTATTAGACTGAAGTCGAAATGTTTCGAGAATAAAGTCGAAATTACGAGAATAAAGTCGAAATATTTCAACAATAAAGTCAAGGTTATTAGAATGAAGTCGAAATGTTTCGAGAATAAAGTCGAAATATTTCGACAATAAAGTCAAAATTATTACAATAAAGTCTAAATGTTTTGAGAATAAAGTCAAAATATTACGACAATAAAGTCAAAATATTTCAACAATAAAGTCAAGGCTATTAGAATAATGTTGAAAATCTTCTAAATGTTTAGAGAATAAAGTCAAAATTATGAGATATTTTGAATACTACGACAGCATTTTAGTGCCACATAAAAAAAAAGATTGGGGGATTAAAGTCAAATATTTCGAGAATAAAGCCGAAATATTACGAAAATTAAGTCAAAATATTTCTAAAATAAATTTGAAATTAGGAGAATAAACTCAAAATAATTAAAGAATAAAGTCACAATTGCGAGAATAAATTCTAATTTACAAGAATAAACTTGAAATATTTAGAGAATAAAGTCGAAATATTACGAAAAGTAAAAAATATTTTGAGAATAGTCTAAATATTTCGACAATGAAGTCAAAGTTATTAGAATAAAGTGTAAATGTTTTGAGAATAAAGTCAAAATTACGAGAATAAAGTCAGTGTTTTGAGAATAAAGTCAAAATTTTTCAGAAATAAAGTCAAAATATTTTAAGAATAAAGTCAAAATACGAGAGTTAATTTGTAGCAATTACGAGATTAAAGTTAGAATATTTTGATAGTATATTCTAGCATTTTGTGCATGCAAATGTCCCAGATTGGGAGCACCATTTAAAAAAAAAATGTAAAATGCAAATCATACATGCAATATTGACCAACATGAACACAATATTACATTTTGTAACAATTTGGTACATTCAGTTCAAACTCGATTTGTGACCCACTTAACATTGCAGTTGTGTTTATGAGTGATTTATGATTGCAATTATATTTATAAGCAATAAAAAGATAATAAAAACAAGAATTACTAGGAGTAGGGCTTGTAAACTAAGACCGGTGTGTCTTGTTTGAAAACAGTACATTATGTCGTAACATTGTGAGTTTGGTTGTTGTTCAATCGGTCGAAACATGGTTTGTTTTTAATCCACACAATCTCCAGACTCCAGATTGACTCTGGCTCCATTTTTGTAGAAAATGAAAATTTATCCTGGTTCGAATCTCTTTGTCTCACCATACAGTATCTCTCTCTTCATCAGGAGCAGAGTACATTGTCCTCAGCATCCAGTGAGACAGAACGAACCGCTATGGACCTTGCAGCAGAGCAGTTGCGTTCTTGGCCCGGTCTGAGCAAAGAGAAGCAACTGGAGCTGGTGAAGAATGAAGAGAGCACAGTGTTCAGCCAGGCCATCCACTACGCCAGTCTGATGGTCTATCTGCTCGTACCGCTGGACACTAGCAAAAACAAACTCCTGCGCTCCACGCCCGCAGCTGACTGGGAGAGCGGCAGCAACAGCATCCTCTCAAACAGGCAAGAGACTTCCTTCTACAATGCCTTGCAGAATATGTCATTTACATTTACATTTATGCATTTGGCAGATGCTTTTATCCAAAGTGACATACGTTTCATTCAAGGTACACATTTTGTCAGTTTTGCTTTCCTTGAGAAACAAAGCCATGATGGTATTGGCATTGTTAGTGTCATGCTCTACTGAAAAAATTCCAGAATTAAAATTTCCTGATAATTTACTCACGCCCATGTCATCCAAGATGTTTATGTCTTTCTTTCTTCAGTTGAAAAGAAATTTAGTTTTTTTTGAGGAAAACATTCCAGGATTTTTTTTCCATATTGTGGACTTCAGTGGCAGTGGTCCAAATAGCAGTTTCAATGCAAAAGGGCCGTACATGAACCCAGCTGAGGAATAAGGATCTTATCCAGCAAAACAATTTTTTTTGGTCTTTCTCTCTCTCTCTCTCTCTCTCTCTCTCTCTCTCTCTCTCTCTCTCTCTCTCTCTCTCTCTCTCTCTCTCTCTCTCTCTCTCTCTCTCTTTAATTATTGCAGCATATTGCATTGCATTGAAGTCCCCTACAACAGCTTTAAAAGCATCTAAAATCAGAAAACATTGTGATTTTCTCCAAATATACATTTAATATTAGAATCATTTTGCAATGGTTCTGAGATTAAAGTCACTCACAAAACACTAATGGTGCCCGAGTGCTAACGTGACTAACTGATAAAACAATACAGTTTGTAAACCAAAATATGTCTACATTTAAACAAAGTAATTAGAACGACGATAATCTACATTAATCGACACATTCTTAGGAAATAGTGAGTTCACAGCAAATTATCAGAACTATTTTATAAGACTATTTTAACTAGAATCCTAAAGCTGCATTAGGTATACATCACATATTAGCACAAAAAACTTGATTTTTTGAGCACTCAATGGAAAATGTACACATAACGTATTAATCATGCTTACAGGTTGTGTTTCGCTAAATAAAGACGCTTGTTGGTCTAAATAAACAAGGTACGGACTTATCTTATTAAACGAGCGTTTAATGAATCCCCCATTGAACTTGCAAACATTAGAGAAGCAGTCCTCAGTAAAATGATGAGTACACAACAAAAGGTTCGAATTTTATTGCTGTGGTGTCATGGAAAAAATACATTTTAACCACTGATTCTTCACATTATCATCTTTCGGCAATAAAAAAAACGTGCTTTCACAGCGTCTCCTCATCTTACTGTAAACACATTAACTAGCAGAAGTGTTTGGAGGCAGGTCAGACTGTTCATATTTTGCGGGCGGGCGATATCTTTATCATGCACTTTTTTGATGAACAACTTTGCAGACTATGCTATGTTATAAACTGCTAAAAATATATATTTGTCGAAAACCCGTATGACCTGCTCTTTCATTTCTTTTGGGCTGAAGAAAGAAAAACATGAACATCTTGGATGACATTAGGGCAAGTAGATTATCAGGAAAGAACTAAACCTGTAAGTATGCTTCCTGCGCACTCTTTTGCCTTACAATTGACCTCTACCTGCAAATGATTAAAATATCTTCCACATTTTCTCCACATAACATCCCCTAATTTAATGGATCATTGTGCAAGTTTTAAATCTGCAGTTAGAGTGAAATTGCATAAATTAGGAAATATTTCAGTGTCCACATTAGGAAGTCCAAATCACTACAACAAACCACTCAGACACTGATTAATAAAGGTCGTCACTCAAAATTCTCTGTGCGATCAAGGAGAACCCACATAGAGGTCATTGATCACGGATGAAGGAGATTTAGTACGGTGTCATTGCTCAAAAGCATACAGGTAAAAGAAATTTAGAGTTAGAGTTAAATGAGTAATAGTAACTCATGATAGAAGAGATGTGGCAGAATATTTTGTGCTCAAATAAGTTATGCGTGTTTGGATGTGGCTGACTTATTCAGTCCCTGGAGAAACTTAGCTAGACCACTGAAATCAATTACGACGTCTTTAAAAGTGGAGTTTGTGAAAAAGAAAAATGTGTGGCACTCTTTGAAAATCGTTAAACCAGTTTCATTTAAGATAATCCGGGTAGAAAAGTTAGCCAAAGTGTTTAAATCAGAGCTGATTCTGCCAAAAGTGATTCTTTAAAACTATGCAAACAGCATATTTCAAGCACAATTTGTTTTATAACATTACATAATAATTTGAAAACAATTCAAATCCGTTTCATTGCATTGAAATAAAAATGTCACATAGAAGCAAAATTTCAATGTGTCATTTGCAGTCCTGTAAAGCCAGGACTAAACACTTTTGCAGGTCACTGGTGCTGCGGTACATCTGGCGAACATCACATCAGTTAAAATGGAAAAGACGCACAGCAGGGGCTGACGGTTATCCTTTCACCTTGGTTACGAAACACGTTCCAATATAAATCATCTTGATTGTTTCTCAGCGTCTTCAACAGAAAACGATACAGTTGCCTTTGTCAGTGAGCAAAAGCGTAAATAGAAGTAGCCGGTGTACTTCCTCAAGAGACCTATCCAGTTATACACCACATCCTTCTCAGCCCCTCCGGTAGCCCAGGTGCTGCTCTGCTTCAACAGAACGATGAAATGAATTGGCCGTTTGTAGAGGAAGTGCTCAGCCATAACCCAAAAAAGATGGAGGGATGGGGACGTAGAGCTTTGTAGTAATAACAATAATATGTGTGAGTTTTGGGAGGCTTCATAGTCCAAATGGGCGATTTTCGGCCAAATGCACGTCTCCAAAGTTGATCTTTCCCTCCTCATGTCTTTTTCTCTTCCTCTCAGAATTTTTTCAAAGCCAATAACTGCACACTTAGAGTTTTAAGTGCTCGTCTCAGATGTTGTGTGTTTTCTTTTCCCTCTTTATGTTTAATTGGTGGTGTTTGATATGGCAGGCAAATTATTACTTTTGCTTGCTCCTAGGATTAGGGGATTTTGTAAATGACTCCCCAAATGATGTCTTATGTTGAGATGGATGCTATTACTTTTCTAAGCAATCATACTTATCATTTTCACCTGCCAAACAATAAAATAAGGAAAAGTCGCTTAAGGCAGGGGTTCCCAAATCTTTTTTGTTAGCCAGACTGCTGAGACATAATACTTAAAGTACTCTGAGTTTAGAATTTAATGTTTTAATAATTTAGCAACACATTGGCACTGTTCTCTGAAAAATAGTATTTCACTGTTTCTCTTTCACTGTTCTCTAAAAATAATATTAATATTTATTTATTAGTAATAGTAGTTGTTTTTTTATTGTAATTATAAAAATAAAGACAAATTTATTACTGTTGTAAATTACAAATGTACAGTAAAATAAAAACATGAATATTTGATATTTATAATAAACAAATTCAGACTATACAGTTATGTAAATTTTACATTTAATATAATACATTTTTATCAACTCACAAATTCCCTGCAGTTTTCTTATTAACTCCTGTTTGGCAAAACAAGCTTTAAGGCCCTTATACATTACATTTTTTTATTATTATTAAACATTTTTAACATCTCCTCCGTTAAACAAACTGTCATGGATAACACTTTATAATACCTTGTATATAATAACTCATTAATAAATCATTAACAAACATTATATAATTTTTAAAAGATCAACAAACATTCTAATCTTAACAGATCATTAGTTAATATATATTTGAATAGCTAAAAAAAATTTGATAATGTGCTTGTTAATGTTTACTAACAAACTTATTTAACATTGCCTAATCATCAACTATAGAATAATAATAACTGAATAATTAAAAAAGGTAATTGTGACTCTTTATCTCGCAATTCTGACTTTTTTTCTCAGAATTGCATGATAAAAACTTGCAGTTGCAAGTTATAAAGTCAGAACTGCAAGATATAAACTCACAATTTTGACTTTTTTTCTTAGAATTGTGTAAAATAAACTTGCATTTTCAAGTTAAGTCTAAATTGTAATATGTAAACTCTTCTTGGAACAATTCTGAGAACATTTTAGTCTTTTTTTCACCTTAAAGTTTGACTTGATAACTCAAAATTGCGAGTTTATATCTCACAATTCTGAGATAAAAGTCAGGATCATTGTATAATTTCTGTTAGATTTATAAAAGAAATGCGTGAGCACATACATCGAAAGTTTAATGACATTTATAAACATTAACTAATGATCCGCTAAGCATTATATAATGTTTGTTAATAATTTGTTAATGACGGTTTTAATCGTAAACCATGTGTCCAAATCATTTGAAGATTTTGAGGATTTAAATTTACTTAATGACCTGTTAAATATTAGATAATGTTTAATAAGTACATTAGTAAACATTAACAAGCACATTATATATTAACTAATACTCTGTTAAGCATTATATAATGTTTGTTAATGATTTATTAATGGAGGTTATCAATAAATGTTACCTAGTTATGTGTGCAATCCTTTCAAAGCATACTCTACCAATCATGACAGTATAAACGCGTTCGGCATCACTGTGCTGATCATGAAAATTTGCAACTGCATAGCAATTCCCTGGCAAGCATGTACAGTTTTGCAAGAATTAGAACATCTTAGATTTTCTTAATAAAATTTAATAGACTTGTTAATAAAAAGCTGCAAAATTTGCAGTCATTTGGGAAAATCTGCTTTGCCGAGTTTTACCATACAATTGATGAATTACATCACTTTTCCACCAGCACAATGTGCACTAAGACCAGGAGATATCAGAGCCGTCCGTTTCCTAACCGTGGTATTTCAGACCAATTGTGTGCGACAGACTAAACAGACATTGAATTGTGATGGGTTGGTAAACCAATGTAGCAGAATTACATCAAAGCCTCTTTAAATAGCTGTGTGGTATTGGTTTTGTTTTGTTGAAGTCTGCAATATAATTAGTGTTGTGCAATAAACAGTATTGCAGGGAGTGTGGCCGAAAGCTTTGACACCGAGAGTGGATTCGAGGACTCTGAGACCAGCGATGTTGCCAACTCTGTGGGGAGATTCATCTCTCGTTTCATTGACAAAGTGTGCACAGAGAGTGGAGTGACGCAGGATCACATCAAGAGTCTGCATAGTATGATTCCAGGTAAAATACTATGTGCACACTCACAAATCACAGAGTATTCAAACTTTTATTAAAGGTCCCTGGACCACAAAACCAGTCGTAAGGGTTATTTTTTTTTTTTTTATTGAGATTTATACATCATCTGAAAGCTGAATAAATAAGCTTTCCATTGATGTATGGTTTGTTAGGACAATGTTTGGTTGAGATACAACTATTTAAAAAATATGGAAACTGAGGGTGCAAAAAAAATCTAAACATTGAGAAAATCGCCTTTATAGTTGTCCAAATTAAGTTCTTAGAAATGCATAATACTAATCAAAAATTCAAAATATAAAATGTTTTGATACATTTACGGTAAGACATTCACAAAATATCTTCATGGAACATGATTATTACTTAATATCCTAATGATTTTGGCATAAAATAAAATTTGTACAATGTATTTTTGGCTGTTGCTACAAATATACCGGGGCTGCTTATGACTGGTTTTGTGGTCCAGTCTCACATATACAGTCAAGCCCGAAATTATTCATACCCCTGGCAAATTCTGACTTAAAGTTATTTTTATTCAACCAGCAAGTTTTTTTTTTGGCCATAAATGACACAGGCTTCTCCCAAAAGATACATTTCAACAAAAAGTAGCATTTCCAAAATTATTCATGCCCTTTGTGAACTGTCACAATCTATGGGAAAATCTAAAGTTCTATACCATTCCAAATAGCCCAAGCTGTTCTAAAGCATCCTAATTACCCTGATTCATTGGGAACAGCTGTTTTAATCAACTCAACAGGTGAAAAACAGAAGCTCTCTCCAGTTGGTTTGTGGACAATCAAGACAAAGGAGCTCACTGAGGACCTTAGGCATTTCAGCACGACAACGACCCAAAAACATAGCAAAAGTGCAAAACGCATAGCAAAAATGGTTACCAGTGACCCAGCCAGACTCAAAACTGACTGACTTAAATCCAATTGAGAATCTGTGGAGGGAGCTAAAGATCAGGGTGATGGAGACCCTCCAACCTAAAAGAGTTGGAGCTCATCGCTAAAGATGAATGGGCAAAAATACCAGTGGAGACATGCAAAAACTAGTCAGCAATTATAGGAAGTGTTTGATTGCTATAATAGCCAATAAAGGTTTTTCTATTGATTATTGAGAAGGGTATGAATAATTTCAGACATGTTACTTTTTGTTCAAATGTAAATAAAAGATGAGTAATATTTTTTTCCACAATGATGCCTCTTGTACATATTCTTATTGTCTTCTGGGAGAAGCCTGTGTCATTTCCGGTCAAAAAAACTTGCTGGTTGAATAAAAATAACTTTAAGTCAGAATTTGCCAGGGGTATGAATAATTTTGGATATTTGTACAGGTATAAGGGTAGGTGTAGATTTTAAAAGGTTGTAAGTGCTTACCATTTTTGCTAGTTAAAGAGTTCACTCAAAAATGAAAATTTTGTCATTATTTACTCACCCTCATGTCGTATATATCAAGATATTTTTGATGAAATCCGAAAGATTGCTGACACTGCATAGACAGCAGCATAACTAACAAGTTCAAGGGTCAAAAAAGGTAGTGAGGACATTGATAAAATAGTCCATGTGACATCAGTGGTTCAACCATAATGTTATGAAGCTACAAGAATACTTTTTGTACCCAAAGACAACAAAAATAACAACTGTATTCAAAAATTTCTTCTATACCATGTCAGTTTTCAACACACATTCATGAGAGTACCATGATGCATTATGTAAATTTTCTTTGCGCTCAAAAAGTATTCTCAAAACATTTTGGTTGAACCACTTTGACATGGACTATTTCAATGATGTCCTTTCCTGGCCCTGCAGGGTCAGAAATCTTTCGGATTTCATCTAAAATATCTTAATTTGTGTTCCAAAGACAGGTGAGGGTGAGTAAGTAATGACAGAATTATCGTTTTTGAGTCAACTATACCTTTTATTTCAGTAGAAATGAATTTGTTACTTTACATATATTACTTTTGTCACACTGCATTGAAAATAATGATTGTACAATTTTAAAAATGCAATTCAAAGTAGTTATACATTAGATTGACTACAGTAGATGTCTCACTCTGAATGACTGTTCAAGATATTAAGCGGTTTTGGTAGGAAAATTGAAATTGAAACTGAAATGGATAGTACCGTGACCCTGTGTCCCACAAAGTTACCTGAATCAAGGTATTTATTTGTTTCTTCAGGTCTTGTGGCAATGCAGATGGAGACTTTAGAGGCGGTTCATAGAGAAAGCAGAAGACTGCCTCCCATTCAGAAGGTAAGACTTGTTTTCCGCTGGGGAAGGTTATTCCAAACCTTGTAATTCATTGGGTTTGTTGTGCTACCATTTTGGCAAAATTCTCAGTATAAGAGTTAAGAGTTTTGTTCTTTTGATGAATTGGTCAAAATGAGTCAAGAGTCAAAAGTTAATGAATTAAATCATTCTAAAAACTCTTCAACTGAAAGGAACAGTTCACCCAAAAAAAAACACTACAGCTTTACACACCCTCAGGCATCAGAACAGATTTGAAAAAATGTAGCATTACATTACTTGTATAACAATATCTGCTGTGAATGGGTGCTGTCAGAATTGTCCAAACAGCTGATAAAAACATCACAATAATCCAAAGTAATCCACATGACTCCAGTCCATCAATAATGTTTGGTGAAGTGAAAAGCTGCATGTTTTTATAATCCATCATTAAGAAGTAAGCTTTTTTTACTTCAAACCATTGCCTCCAGCAAAAATATGAGTTCCCTATCCATAAGATTGTTTTCTCGAGGGAAAAAATGCAAGGTTCAAGTGTACAAGGTTCGTGAAACTTGCTAAAATGCGTCCAATGCGTCAAATCAAACCAATATCGTATTGTTTATAAAACCTTTGCAGTCAATACTGCCTGACTTCAATGAAAAACTTAAAGTCATTTGTAGTAAAACTGATGATAAATGGGGACACTTCTGAGATACTTCGGTTGAAGAGGGAATTCTGGGCTGGATAAAGTCCTAGTTTCTCTGCAGGACCAAGTTTGTTTTTCAGGAGAAAAAGAAACTGTGGTAGATTGTTTATTAGTGTGCAAATTCAGGGAAATAACTGATGTAGATACCAACTGGCATCCCCAGTGTGAGGTGGACTGTTTCTCCATGCCGCAGATTTCCACATAACAAATACTTGTTGTAGTTCCCACTTTTTTTTAAGTCTGCACTTTTTCAGTTCTTGTCACCCTTATGTGTCCAACTAATGAGCTAGATAATGACACCAGGACAGAACACGCTGTCTGGAAAGTGTAAAAAATGATGGGTTGTGGTAAACAGACGAGGCTTGAGTGTGATTACTGTGCCTAGAGCTAAACCTAATAAATGGTGCATACTCCATCATCAAGAAAATCGTTTGTTGTCTGTCAAAAAGCAGACCACGAGGACTTGGCTTTTTTTCTGGTGCAAACCGAATAACAGTGTAATCTTACATTTCTGTTTTGGTGAAAGCTAGTGAATGTAATCATCTCCGGACCAAAGCATTTGCTCCTGGTCTTCAGCAGAATTTACATTAATGACAATGATTTTCTTCAGCCCAAGATCCTGAGGCCGGCCTTGCTGCCTGGAGAAGAGCTGGTGTCCGAGGGGCTACGGGTGGTTTTAGACCCTGATGGTCGAGAGGAGGCCACCGGGGGCCTTCTGGGAGGACCACACATCCTGCCAGCAGAGGGAGCACTCTTCATTACCACTTACCGTATTGTTTTCAAAGGCACTCCTCACGACCCACTAGGTAAAGACAGTTTTGTGACTTTCCTTCTTGAATTTTGATGATTATACAACAGTTCAGTCAACTAATAATTAAAGAGTTAATTAACTAAAAAATGAAAATTACTCCATGATTTACTCACCCTCAAGCCATTCTAGGTGTATATGACTTTCTTCTTTCAGACGAATACAGTCTGAGTTATATTAAAAAATGCCCTGGCTCTTCCAAGCTTTATAATGGCAGTGAATGGCTGTTGAGCTTTTAAAGTCCAACAAAGTGCATTTATTCATCTTAAAAAGTACTTCATACAGCTCCAGAGAGTTAATAAAGGCCTTCTGAAGCAAATTGACGTATTTGTGTAAGAAAAACATCCATATTTAAAACTTTACAAACTGTAATCTCTAGCTCAAGGCTATATAATTAGTTTCATTTGAGGGCCGGATTATCGAAGGGAATATTTGAAGGGGTCATCCCTCTTTATGGGGGGTATATAAAATAAGAAATCACAATTAAACAATTAAACGCATATTCAGCAGTACAATTAATTAATATTACCAACAGCAACATCTATAAAAGTTTAACATTTGCATTGCCTGTCAATTGATTTAAAAAAAATGAATTAATCACACTTTCTGTAATTAATCATTATTAATTGCATATTAATATCTTTCTGTTGGCATAGTGTCACATTGGCATATGTTTATATGTTTAATTAATTAGTTAAATGTTTAATGACATCTCTTTTTTTCAAGTCTCTTTATTATTAACAAAGGCAAGTATTTTTGATAACAATACTGCTGATAATGTCTCTTTTAAAATGCATCTTCCCCTTAATTTTAGCCATTAAATAGTTATTCAACATTACAGTAGGCCCTATAAGTGAAAAGTATATTTGTGACCCTGGACCACAAAACCAGTCTTAAGTCGCTGGGATTTATTTGTAGCAATAGCCAAAAATACATTGTATGGGTCAAAATTATTGGTTTTTCTTTTATGCCAAAAATCATTAGGAAATTAAGTAAAGATCATGTTCCATGAAGATTTTTTGTAAAATTCCTACTATAAATATATAAAAATGTAATTTTTGATTAGTAATATGCATTGTTAAGAACTTAATTTGAAGAACTTTAAAGGTGATTTTCTCAGCATTTTTATTTTTTTGCACCCTCAGATTCCTGATTTTCAAATAGTTGTATCTCGGCCAAATATTGTCCTATCCTAACAAACCATACATCAATAGAAAGCTTATTTATTGAGCTTTCATATGATGTATAAATCTCAGTTTTGTAAAATTTAACCTTATGACTGGTTTTGTGGTCCAGGGTCACATTTAACTAGGTATAACAGTATATATATTTAACTAGGCTCTGAGAAATGTAACAACATCTGATTGTGAACTTAAATCAATCTTCACATAAACTATAAATTGTATATGCATACTATATAGATTAATCTTTATTCAAGCTAGAAAAGTTAATCAGCGACTAGAACCATCAAGCAATTTCTCTCTTTATTTTTTGTGATTTACATCAGTGACAGACCTAAGCAGGTTTCACTTTAAAAGCAGCGCTGTCTCTTTAAAATCTGATGTGCATGATGCATCTGACTCATCAATTTTTCTCCTAATTCTTTACAATTATTTTGGACTTTGAACTCATTTAAGGTCATGTTTACAAGGTCACTCGCCAAAACCGTGCATTTTGACACAATTGTGTGTTTTTTTTTTGTTATTTGAAGTGCTACCGGCCCACTTGTCTAAAGCACCACAGCGTATGCGGACAACCGAAGCAGACTTTCAAACTGTACTGCATTTGATAAGCGTTATTGTCTTCATTCAGCGTATGTGCCATTTCGTGCCAGAAGTTATGATCGTTATTCTAGAGTTGTGGATCTTATTACCCTCTCAAGCGTTTGTTAACACTGCTGTCTATTAATGTTATGCTTTATAAAGTTTTAAATATGGATATTTTTCTTACACAAACGCATCAATTTGCTTCAGAAGGCCTTGTGGAGTACTTTTTATGATGGATTTATACACTTTTTTTTGTTTCAAAATCTCAACACTCATTCACTGCCATTATAAAGTGTGGAAGAGCCAGGCCATTTTTTAATATAACAAATATAACATCTGAAAAAAGAAAGTCAGATACACTCAGGATGATTTAAGGGTGAGTAAATCATGGGGTAATTTTCATTTTTGGGTGAACTATCTCTTTATTATAAAGTGACATTTTAGATACAGTATTGACTGCTGAAAATACTTCTAAACAAGATTACAAGATTACAAAACAACAGCAATCCACAGAGGTGTATCATTACTGAATGATTCAGCATTTCTTAAATAATCAGGTGAGTCAATGATTCAATGACTCATTCGTAAAGATGCTTCATTCTTGAATGAATCAGCTGTTTGAATGAATCTGTTGAAAGAATGACTCACTCACTAAGTCATATTCAAAAGTGTCTTTGCATTTTTACCAACATTTCATGTTTGTATATTCAAAAAATGTAAATGAAAACATTATATAGCATAACAATAGTTAGCAAGTAATTTTGTAGTGTAAATGCATTCATGCTACCTCTGAGCTTCATTGAACAGTGTGTAAACGCATCTAAATGCCACTTCAGATACAGCTTCTGTGTTTCCTTTGCAGTGGATTTTGTTGATAACATTCCTGTAGTGTTTTATTATTCTAACTTAATGTACTGATCAAATTTAAGAATTTGACATGAAAAGCAAAAAATGCCCTGGAAATCATTCAATAGGCCAATTATCATATGCTTATTTAGGTAATTAGGTAAGAGCTGATAAAACACTGAATAACATTTTTTGAATTACATTTACATCCCAAAAATTCATTTTTTTCTTTTCAGACAAGTAACATTGTTACTTATTTACCATGATGTTCAATGTATGTGTGTTTATATGTTTATCACTTCAAACCAACTTTATGACCTTTTTGAAAGTTTTGGTTACCTGGACATTAAATGGAGGAACAGAAACCTTTCAGGTTTCATTGGAAACAATTTAGTCTTTCAAAATCTTTTGGGTTTGGAACAAATAAGCACGAGTAAATATGACATAATTAGAATTTTTGGTTGGACTATCTCTTGCCGCCACAAGCCGCATCACATCAGGTTTGACGTCAAACCAAGTATGTACTAAAAGCATTTAAATCTCTTTAATTAAATTCATACGGGTTTGCAACAACAAAGCACGAGTAGGTTGTGAAAGAACTTTGTTCGAAAGAATTCGGAGAGTTTACTGTTCTATGTTTACCCGCTGGGTTCATGCGTTTATGTTTGTGTCTGTGCAGTTGGCGAACAGGCGGTGATCAGGAGTTTTCCGGTATCTACTCTAACTAAGGAGAAAAAGATCACCATTCAGAACCAGCTACAGCAAAACATGCAGGAGGGGCTTCAGCTGAGATCTGCTTCTTTCCAGGTACTGACGCACAAAATACCCAGCCAGTAAATGGCTTCAATCTGAAAACTGTTGTCCAGATATGTTGAATATTAAAGTTTTGGGATTGTGCATTAGTAAATAGTGTTTTTTGTTCATATATGTGACCCTGGACCACAAAACCAGTCTTAAGTCGCTGGGGTATATTTGTAGCAATAGCCAAAAATACATTGCATGGGTCAAAATTTTTGATTTTTCTTTTATGCCAAAAATCATTAAGAAATTAAGTAAAGTTCATGTTCCATTAAGATTTTTTGTAAAATTCCTACTGTAAACATATCAAAATGTAATTTTTGATTTGTAATATGCATTGTTAAGAACCTAATTTGGACAACTTTAAAGGTGATTTTCTCAGTCTTTTTGATTTTTTTGCATCCTCAGATTTCTGATTTCAAATAGATGTATCTCGGCCAAATATTGTCCTATCCTAACAAACCATACATCAATAGAAAGCTTATTTATTGAGCTTTCATATGATGTATAAATCTCAGTTTTGTCAAATTTAACCTTATGACTGGTTTTGTGGTCCAGGGTCACATATTTTTATCTGAAATATCAAAAGTTATGTCACTGGATCATAGCAGACATAACGTTAGGTTTAAGAGGTTCATTTTAAGTGGTTAGCTTTCCCTGTCATCTCCATATTGCTTTGAACCTACAGCGTCTCTGTTGTGCCTCACCATCACTCTTTTTATCAGAAAGTGAATTAGATTTCAGTGAACCAGATGCAATCTGTTATAAAACACTTTTTATTACAGCACTTATTTAGACTAAGTAAAAAAATCCTCTATAGGAACAACTTGATTAAACTGATGTTTGCTGAAGAGGAATGTGCACGTCTCAGACGTCTCTCTCTGTTTGACTCGTTATCACGAAGGCTCTTCATGGATGAGGACAGAGCAAGAGAAGCACATGTTGTGTTCTTCACTATGCATGGACTATAGGGCCATAAAGATTTTATGGCTCATTCCTATCGTTTTACTAACTTAAGCTGTAAAATCAGGCCCTGTATGGAAGCGAGGGTCATTTGTGCTGGTCTGCCCACGTGTGGCTGCCAACAGTTGGTGTCTGGGGTACATTATCAGGCTCTCATTAAGACCTGCAGTCCGCGCGAGAGATCGGGTCAGACCCCTGAGGAGCAGAGATAGAGGAGTGCTGGGGAGGTGGAGAGGGGATATGGGGTCACGCAGACAAACGTTTGTGCGGCCAAACCTCATTTTGGAATGTTCTCCCCAGAAAAGTGGGAAAAGATCTTGTTCCATGCTGCTCTCCAGCTCAGAGCACTTCTGCAAGTCATTTCTCTTGCCCCCAAAAATTTCTAATGATTATTTGCAGATTTTCTTGCTTCATGAAGGTATGGCAGTTCTATCCTAAACTGTTAGCTAAATCCCTCTGACCGCATGTCCTGCTTTGTTTTAGTTAATTAAGGTGGCGTTTGATGAGGAGGTGAGCTCAGAGATGGTGGAGATCTTCAGGAAACACCTGCAACGGATACGCTGCCCACCATCCATCTTCAGCACCTTTGCCTTCGCAGCAGGACAGACAGCCCCGCAGCTCATATTACCCAAGCAGAAAGAGAGAAACACAGGCCTCCGGTCAGTGCAATGTTTTATAGGAATGTAAAAATATCACAATATCTCGATATGAAGTCCACAATACAATATTTATTGTGAAATTTAAAAAAAAAAAACTTAAGGGAGTAGTTCACTTTCAGAACAAAAATTTACAGAAGCTGTACTCACCCCCTTGTCATCCAGGATGTTCATGTCTTTCTTTCTTCAGTCATAAGGAAATAGTTTTTTGAGGAAAACATTTCAGGATTTCTCTCCATATAGTGGACTTCTCTGGTGCCCCCGAGTTTGAACTTCCAAAATGCAGCTTCAAAGGGCTCTAAACGATCACAGCCGAGGAAAGAAGGGTCTTATCTAGCAAAACATAAAAAATTACTATACATATTAACTATATATAAAATTAACCATGGTTTTACTATAGTAAAAGTGCAGTATACTTTATAATACATTAGTAAAAATACTTTGCATGTGCTTCACTTTAATTTTGACAATTTTTTATTAGTATATTTTTATTTATCAGTTTCTCTTTTTTTAGAATTTGAAACAGAAGACATTGTTCGATAAGTAAGTGTCTGATTGAAGTCCTTGAAAATCAAAAAGTAGTGTTTGAAAAGGCCTTGAAAGTCCTGGAATTTCTTTTTACAGTATCTGTACTTCACACAAAGCTATCGTATGGCTTCAGCAGACTCAGAATGCCACACGCACGTCATATGGACTACTTTAATGATATTTTTCTGTCATATTTGGAGCTTGACCCCATCCACTTTCATTATATGTAAAAGAGTGGCCAAGATGTTGTTAAATTCTCCTTTCGTGTTCCATGGAAGAAAGTAAGTCATAAAGCTTTGGAACAACACGAGGGTGAGCAAATAATGACTGAATTTTGGGTGTATTGTTCAATTAAATGAAAATCTGTTTCTTGTAGAACACTATCGAAGTCCATTGTGAAAGGGGCTAAAAGGGCAGGCAAGATTACGATGGGCCGCCAAACCACTCTGAAGAAAAACGAAAAGGGCAGTCGCATGACGTGGCACGAGGATGATGACATCTCCAGTAAGTACAGGTCGCAATGTTAGAAAAATGTACTGTCAGTAGTAATGGTCATTTAATTGCTTGATATTGATGTTTCAGTCTCAGATGATGGTGAGCCCCCTGCCAGCAGCACACTGAAGGCCTCAGAGAAGTCCACTATGGAGCAGTTAGTGGAGCGAGCCTGTTTTCGTGACTACCAGAGGATGGGCCTGGGTACCATTAGCTCTAATTCCACACGGTCTAAAAGCGGAGAGCAGTTCCGTGTCACAGCAGTCAACAGGCTGTACTCATTGTGTCGCAGGCAAGAAGCAACCCAACACCTAGACTTTGTTTTGCAATCTCTCAGCTAGAACGCCTGAGTCTTTTTCTAAATGGTGGTAATATTTGTCTTTTACAGTTACCCAGGTCTCCTGGTGGTGCCTCAAACTGTGCAAGACAGCAGTCTCCATAAGGTTTCCCGCTGCTACCGGCACAACCGTCTGCCGGTCGTGTGTTGGAAACACCCTCGCACCAAAGCGGTTTTACTCCGTTCAGGTGGTTTTCACAGCAAGAGCGTGGTTGGACTTTTCAAGTCTCAGAATCCTTCTTCAGCAGGTATGTTTGTGCAGCTAAATATTGCGATATGATGATTTTTGATCGTGAACGATTAAAATGTCTACACCATCTGCTTTTGAAAACATATCGTAGTATCATGCTACAGCTTGCCTCTGTCTTAATATACTGTACAACAGGACATACATTCACTCATGGGACACTGCACTTATATCACAAAAGTACATTATTTGCATGTCTAAGGCTACGTTTACATTAATCCGGATACATTTGAAAACGGAGTTTTCATTTTAAAACGCTCTCCGTCCACACTAGCGTTTCCAAGCGTTTTCCAAAAGTTTCTCATCCACACTGAAACGTAGGAAAACATCAAATTCGCCTTACTGCACATGCGTAAAGCCTCCAAAATTATACAGACGTAATAAGTTTTCACGCAATTCTTCTGGCGGGATAATTTACGGAAATATCTCATTATCCACTGACGCGTCTATATCGCGCTCATTCATATTTTATCTGAAAAGCAGTTGTCGTCATGTTTTGCAGGACAGCAACTGTGAGTAAATTTTCCGTCATCATTTTAGGACTGTAATTTGAAGAGTGTACAAGGTAAATCTCTTTAGCAGCAGTGTGTGAATAGCACAGGCACAATTACTGGTGTAAACATAGATATCTATTGGTACAATATGCGTCACATGACTATAAATATGCGTCATCATTTTCAAAAGCCTCCGTTTTCACAGTCCACACTACAACGCGAAAACGGCGTTTTCTAATTTATCCACTTTGGCCGGAGTTTTTAGAAATAATCGTTTTCTGTGATAAAAACGGGGTTTTCGTGTAAATGAGAGGCCAAACCGCAGGGAAATATCTGCGTTTTCCCTTCGTGTAAACGGGGCCTAAAGTCTTGATGGTAAATAACTTTATTTCGTTCACCTGAAGCACGTGCTAAAGCCTGTCAAATATCGCCTGATTACTGGACTAAGCTATCTTTGGCATCTGATTCACTAATACTGTCAAAACCACACAAGTATTACATGTGAACACAGTTGGTTATGTCTAAAGTGAAAATAAACAGTTGAGAGAAAAACGGACGCGGTCCTGTAAATTAGATGTGTGCAGCTCTTAAAGCGACAGAACTAAACATGTTGCCGATTGTTATTAAAGGAGAACTCCGGTGTGATTTTGACCTGAAGTGTATTGAATCATGATACCGAGTGTGAACGTACCTTGCATATCTCATCTTGGTTTGTGTCCAGCTGTCCGAAATCTGGGGTCAGTTAGCCGATGCTCACAACAGGTTGTCAATGAAAGTCAACAGGGCATCAAAGAAGCCATGTAAATAAATCACTGTTTTACGCCATTTACGAGGCACAAAGTAGCTCCACGCTTCATTGGTAGACTTCCAAGGGCCCTGACATTTAAAACGAGACATTGAGAACTCAGAAAAAGCACCGGTAGTTTATTTACAAGAAGATTTGTACAGACAGTACCTGGAAAAGAGAATCCGGTCGCCGCCATCCTGAACTTAGTCACGATAAATCGAGTGTCGAGCACCAATGAATTTATCAGGTTATCAATGTATCAGGTTGTAGTTTCCTTCGTGCTCGACACTCGACTTATCGTGACTACATTTAAGATGGCGGCGACCAGTCTGTTCCTGGTGGAAGATGTCTGTATAAATCTTCTTGTAAATAAACTACCGGTGCTTTTTCTGAGTTCTCAATGTCTCGTTTTAAATGTCAGGGCCCTTGGAAGTCTACCAATGAAGTGTGGAGCTATTTTGTGCCTCGTAAATGGCGTAAAACAGTGATTTATTTACATGGCTTCTTCGATGCCCTATTGGCTCTCATTGACAACTTGTTGTGAGCATCGGCTAACTGACCCCAGATTTCGGACAGCTGGACACAAACCGAGATGAGATATGCAAGGTACGTTCACACTCGGTATCATGATTCAATACACTTTAGGTCAATATTACACCGGAGTTCTCCTTTAAAGGGGCAGTTCACCAAACAAATTACTCACTCACTTGTTGTCCTCTGTTAATTTTTTCTTGTGCTAAACACAAAAGAATTAACTTTGATACTTTGACTTTGATAGTGGGGGGGGGGGAATACTGTTGAAGTAACTGGGGACCAAGCAACTGTGTGGTTACCCACAATCTTCAAACTAAGGTTTATGTTCAACATTTTTTATGTAAAAAAAAATGATGACAGAATTGTCATTTTTGGGTGATGGTAGACTAATAATAAAGAATTACTCACTTCTCTTGACTGTAGAACTTTAATACAGTTGCTTTAATAAGAGTCTATGCATAATGTGTTTTTTTTTTTATATTTGTTAATTCAATTTCTTGAATGCTACTGCTAAATACACCCACTGTACCTATAAATTATTAAGTTTGTTTTATTTGTATATTATGTGTATTTGTAGCATGTAGCCTATCTTTGTTCTTATTTTTTAATAACAAATATTACAAAATGACAAAGATTTTTAGCTTTGCTTATTTTTGGCGTAAACATCTGTCATTCTTTTTATGTTATATTGTGTTACCTTGTAAGGCTTTGAAACAGGGAAATTAGTTTGGCTGTTCTGCTCAGACAACTTGCAAAATAGTAAAACCAACATGACAAAGAAACGTGATAAAACCGTGAATCGCGATATTTCTGAAAAAAATCGTGATATGATACTTTTGCCATATCACCCACCCCTACTAAATATGCATATTACTGTACATCAAGGAGTCTTGGGGAAGGTTTAAATATTTGCTTTGACTAACATTAGATAATTCTGATCAACGGTTAGTCTCAGCCCTAGACAACTGCTCACAGGCTGTTCACTGACTACCTTATGGATGTTGCAAACAACACTGGATAGTGATTCCTTAATCTGGCAAGCGCTAATCTTGATTGGATGACTTCATGCAACTTTCGAGAATATGAGAACATGTTTACGAGAATATGAGGTTTTTGTTTACAAAGTGCTAGTTTCATACAACAAGCACTTTTCAGAATGAAATAATCTCTGGATTCGACAAAGGTAGCCAGACTTTTCCTAGGAACTACTGCAACAATATTTATATACCTTTCGTGGCTGTCTATTGATTTACGAAAAACTCACTCTTAAATGAAATGCAAAGGAAACAAACTGTGGTGGGTCATTTTTTTAATGTCTGAGTCAGTGTCTTCCTGTCGTAGGTGGTTTTTGGAAAGAAGAACCTGCCCTGTGGACCAGACCTTTGGTCATTTAGTCCTGTTCTCAACATTTTTGACAGAATGCCCCTGATTGTTCAACTACATATTGGTGCCATAAGATATTTCCTCTAGGATTTCTGTTGTATGACAAGGCTGCGTGTTTTCAAAACACATTTTTATTATTTGATATATATTGATATATTTAATTAAATGTGATTCTATACCATTTTTCTGCTTTCAAAGCTTGCATTTATTTGATAGGACATAAATCAAAAATAACTGCTTTCTGTTTGAATATATTTTAACATGTAACTTATTCCTGTGATTAAAGCTAAACTTTCAGCATTACTCCACTATTCAGTGTCACATGATCTTTCAGAAATCATTTAATATGCTGATTTGTTGTTCAAGAAATAATCATTATTATTAGTAGTAGTATTTTTATCAATATTTATAACAGTTGAGTAATTTTTTTCAGGATTCTTGGATGAATAGAAAGATCCAAAGATTAGCATTTATCTGGCATAAAAAGCTTTTGTAACATTATACACTATACCATTCAAAATCTTAGAGTCAGTTCTTCTGAACTTTCTATTAATCAAAGAAACCTGAAAAAAATCTGTTCAGCTGTTTTCAACATAATAATGGTAATAATAAATGTTTTTTGATCAGCAAATCAGAATATTAAAATTATTCTGAAATCACAGGAATAAAATACATAAAAAATTATTCAAATAAAAAAGTTATTTTAAATAGTAAAAATATTTCAAAATTTTACAGTTTTTGCTGTACTTTGGATCAAATAAATGCAGGCTTGGTGAGCAGAAGAGATTTAAAAAAAAGTAAAATCTTACTGTTCAAAAACTTTTGACTGGTAGTGTATGTTTTGTATGTCTTCTAAAACGAATAATTGTTATTGCAGAGGAAAAATTGTCAATCTCACATTTTTTTCTCAAATTAATTGCAATTGATCTATACTATATATACCTTCTCATTCTATTTTCCAGTTGATTCTACAACTAAATAAACTCTTCTCGTCAAGAAAAAAAGAGACAAGAAGCCATTTTAATGCTGTTAAACTGGAAAAATAAAGAGACGAGAAGCAGTTTTAACACTGTTAAACTGGAAAAAAAAATAATCTCCTGCGTTAATGCGCTAATTTTGACACTATTCTGTTTACATCTTGATTTTATGTGTGCAAGTTTGTTTTTATGTAAGTTTTAATTCTTTTTAAAATGCAATATAATTAAATGTATCCTGTTGTCTGGCTATGTAATATTTCAAAGAAGTTGTCTAGAGAAAAACGACTGTTCTAATGATGCTCTCTTGCTGTTTCCAGCTCCGACCTCCTCAGAGACCTCCAGCAGTCTGGAACAAGAGAAATACCTGCAGGCCATCCTCAGCTCCATCCCCATCTACTTCAAACCCAACGGCAGCAACACTCTCACCAACCGTTCCCTCATCGGCTTGTCCCCAGGTACTGCATAGACATCAGGTGCATCCTTTAGTCGAAGCCTGATTCTTCGCTTTCTTGTTTAGACTTGTTTTTGCCCCTTTTTGTGTTCTTCAAGGCTCTTATCTCCTCCTGGTTTCCTCTTGGTTGCACAAAATGTTATTTATGTTTTGGGCTGATTTCCAAAGGAACTGGAGCACAATTGTGTGGTTATGTAAGGGAGAGCAGGACATGTCGAGGTCACCTCCCATCCATCTTTCTCCTTGCACTCACTGCTCTCCACAGCCGTACTGCATATGGCTTAGACCACACAGATCCTGCCCCGTCAGCTATGCAGCGTCGCCACCATAATGTTACATTTATCCCCACCTGCTGGGTAAAAAAACAGCAAATGGCTCATCTTAGTTCAGATAGTGGCAGCTTTAAGTTCTCTCAATTCAAAACAGACCTTCGGGGCTTGATAGCCGAGATGGGTTACAACAAGAGACCAGACCGGAATCTGACTTGGGCGTTGTTGTCTCCTTAAAACATTTACTGTGTAATTGGACCATGAAAATGATCTTTTGCTGCATGTGAGCCACGCCAGAATCAATAAGCTAGATTGATCCATACTAATCCATGTTTGTTATGGCCTGCAAAAGTGGGTTTCGGAGTTGAGTTGAGATGTTTACTAACTACAAGCATTTATGTCTAATGTGTTTGGTTCCAAAACCTAGTGAGTTGCCTATCTAGAATGGCATCATAGCCATTGTTAAAACAAAAAGGCTTTTCCAAACAGCAAGTCAGTAAACGTGCAAACAAAGCTTATGGATTATGCTTCTTAGATGGTAATTATGAAATTAGGTGAAAGTCAGTTGAGGACTGATGAATAGGTGTCTTCCAGAGCAAAAAAATACAGATAATGTAATCACCCCATTGTCATCCAAGATGTTCATGTCTTTCTAAACGACACCAGCCGAGGAATAAGGGTCTTATCTAGCAAAACAATTGGTCGTTTTCTAAAAAAAAAATAATTTCTATACTTTTGAAACCTCAAATGCTTGTCTTGACTAGCTCTGCCATACTGTCGCTGTTTTTGCAGTAAAGGTCATTGGATCTTTGCACATTCACTTTGTAAACACTGGGTCAGTACTTCTGCAGCAATGTAGGACGAAAAAAATGAGATTGGAGTTTTTCGACATACCGGAACCGGAATGCACGCAGAGCTAGACAAGACAAGCATTTGAGGTTAAAACGTATATAAATTTGTAGGGATGCACCGAAATGAAAATTCTTGGCTGAAGCCGAACAAAATTAAACACTTGGGCCAAAGGGCGATTACCGAACATGTTTTTTTTTTTTTTGTCCATTTTTTTTTTTCACCATTGCATAAATTAAATAGCCAATATTAGCTTTTTTTACAGTTTTGTATTGTTTTTTTTGTTTTTTTACTTTTACTTAACATTCTAGTAGACATTATAGTCTACCAACAAAGCACAATTTAACTTAAAATTAATAAGTTGGTAGAATAATATTCTTTTGCCATTTTTAAGACCACCTTCTTGAATCAGGCATGTGTTTTTAATGTACAAATAAATGCAGCCTTGCTGAGCAAAGCGGAAATATAAATAAATGTATTAATAGAGCTGTTGTAATAATTGTTATCATTATTTTTGTCTTACTTTTTATTTTATTTTACAGAACAACAGTAAAATTACAATACTAACATATATGAATGTTGACTTTAATTTTGACGGAAACCTGCAAGATAGCCCTTAGTACTACTTTTTGCTGACAGCAGCAGATTTATGAATGATTCTTATTACGCAGATTTCTCTCTCGCGCTTTGGACTTTGAACCCTGGCAAACGAGTTTGTGCAGCGCTGTCAGAATAAATAAAGTTTGTGTGTGTATTAGACAACATAACATTCGGTAGTTTATTTACTAATGGTTTAAGGCTATTTCGTTATTTCAGTCCTCATACAGTAACCAGCAACTACCACCCCTTCCTCTTCTCATCGAAGATACTAAACAGTCTCGTGCTGTCAGTGCTTGTAATGATTTTTGCGTCTTTCTTTGACAGTTTTAAATGCTTCCACACTGCCCACATGTTTGCTGCATTAGTGCGCACCACTATTTGATCCCGTCACGTCATTGTTAGGTAGAATTTATTTGGCCTTTTCGCTTAAGAAGAGTTTTTTGGGTTTTTTTTTTTTTTTGCTATTTTTGGCCAAATAATTTTAGTTGCCGAAAATTCAGTGCATTCCTGTAAATTTCCTAAAAAAAAAAACTTGTGGGCACCATAAAAGTCTGGTATATGGAGATAATTCCTGAAACGTTTTCCTCAAAAAATTAAATTTCGTCATGACTGAAGAAAGAAAAGCATGAACATCTGAGGTGAGTACATTATCTGTAAATTTTCGTTCTGGAAGTGAACTGCTCCTCTAACAGACCCACGAAGAACATTTCAGATCAGAGTTTGGTATCTGTTGGCAGCTCACTAGGTTTGGGAAAAGTCCATGGTGGCTTGTTTGTATGTGAAGCATGGTGTGTGTGATTGTGTGTTTTTATCTGTTTAGCAAGCGAAAGAAGGGCATCAAGAATACCAAAGATGGCCCCTGTCCATTTGGACATTTCCTTCACCAATAGCTTCACCAGAGGAGGTGAGTGAGGCTCTATTTTTCATTTCCGTTGACTCCAAGGAGATATTTAGCGTCAAACCAATTCCCCATCTTTCATCTGATATCGTTAGTTTACTGTCTTCTGTCTTGATATCTCATTATCTGTGTTCTGTCACAGACCACAACTCTTCCCACACACATACACACGCTAATGCTGTTTTGACTTTGGCCCGCTCCTTCATTTTTTGCGGTGATAGTTCTGCTGAACTTGCAGATATTTGTCACCACAAATCTCCAAAGTACACAGAGTGTTTCATAAAATCCAAAAAGCTAGCCATGTAGATACGTTCAGAACACCCATTGCGAATGATTTTTTAATCTTGAAGTGGTGCAGAAGTATTCACCTCCCCAGTTAGGTCAATATCTGCACAATATTTTTGAACATGATACTACAATCAAAGTTGGAAGGTCTTGAGCTTTATTGTACACCACGGGAAGGGTATTACATAGATCCAATTTAGACTCAGATATTCACATCTTCTGAATTCAAACTTCCACTTTTCAAAAGCGCTCACCTCAGATCAAAGAGTTCATTCGTAACAGGATTTTATGTTACGTGATATTCTGTCATAGAAAATAGAAAGTCACCAGGGTTTTAAACAACATGATTGTGTAATTGAAGACAGCATTGTCATTGTTGGATGAACTAGTCTTTTTTATTTGTTGAACCCCATTATATAATCTTGTTATTGCATTTGTCTTGTTTTGGACATCATGTCTTAGTGTAAAACGTGTTATGTCAGGTCATGATGAGTTGAGTTCTTGGAAAAGAGCTCATGGTTTTAAGAGTGATTGGTTAAAAGATGCAAGTGCCAGTTGATGGGTTTGGGTTGACGTCATGATTCAGTGATGATTCTCGTCATATTTCTCGAAATCTGGGTTATAGATGGCAGCTGCTGCTGAAGACTCACTTTTTTGCTGTTGTGCACTGAAATTAGACAGGTCTTTGTCTCACCACAGCCAAATATACTCCAGCAGGTGCAGACTAAGACATTTCCCATCATGAGCTCTTCGCAGAAATGTGGAACTGATTTTTCATTTCCTCATTTTTGGTAACATTATTTTTGTAATTACTTGGATTTGCTAAGTCAAGCATCAAAAAGTATTGCTTATACATGTGGTAAGGGATTTGAAGAAAAAAAAGCTAGTCAATTTTAATCTTCATTTTGATGAACCGATATCAATTCTTAAATTCTAAAATCAACCTTTTAGACCACGCTGTTTTCTGGTGAACAAAATCTTTTCAAAATCTGTCAATTTTATTACATAATTCAAACGGTAAATACCGATTTGCTGCTCTTTAATGTGTTGTGACACTGCATCCAGATGCTTCACTTCAAGTGGAAGTGTGGATGGCACATAAACTGGTCGTTTCTTACCCTTTACAACTAGTTATAGCACAAAATATGTGACCCTTGACTACAAAACCAATCATAAGGGACTTTTTTATGCATCATCTGAAAGCCTGAAAGCTGAATAAACAAGCTTTTTATAGATGCATGGTTTGCTAGGATAGGCCAAGATACAACTTTTTGAAAATCTGGAATCTGAGGGTGCAAAAAAATCGCCTTTAAAGTTGTTCAAATGATGTTCTTGGCAATGCATATTACTGATCAAAAATTAAGTTTTGATATATTTATGGTTATTTATGGAAAAATATCTTTATGGTACATGATCTTTACTTAATATCCAAATGATTTTTCGCATAAAAGAAAAATTGATATGTTTGACCCTTTTAATGTATTTTTGGCTGTTGCTACAAATATACCCATGCTAATTAAAACTAATTAAGTCCCCGGTCACATAGCAAGTAAGTTTCAGTAAGTTTAACCGTTTCTTTCAACAAAACTTCCCACATTCTTTCAAGTTTATATGTGACCCTGGACCACAAAAAAAAGTCTTAAGTCGCTGGGGTATATTTGTAGCAATAGCCAAAAATACATTGCATGGGTCAAAATTATAGATTTTTCTTTTATGCCAAAAATCATTAGGAAATTAAGTAAAGATCATGTTCCATGAAGCTTTTTGTAAAATTCCTACTGTAAATATATCAAAATGTAATTTTTGATTAGTAATATGCATTGTTAAGAACCTAATTTGGACAACTTTAAAGGTGATTTTCTCAGTATTTTGATTTTTTTCCATCCTCAGATTCCTGATTTTCAAATAGATGTATCTCGGCCAAATATTGTCCTATCCTAACAAACCATACATCAATAGAAAGCTTATTTATTGAGCTTTCATATGATGTATACATCTCAGTTTTGTAAAATTTAACCTTATGACTGGTTTTGTGGTCCAGGGTCACATATAAACTTGAAAGAATGTGGGAAGTTTTGTTGAAAGAAACCGTTAAACTTACTGAAGTGCCTTATGTAGTCAGTCAGTGTTTGGTTTGGACTTGTTAATTAGTTTTTAATTTTGACCTTAAATAATGTAGTAAATCAAAGACACCAAATGACAAGGTTCTCTGCATTGTTTCGACAGCACAAGTAAAGGGAAAACTGACCGAACTGTTCCTGATATACAATGTTATTTGAAAGTTTGTGAACCCTTTTGAATTTTCTATATTTGTGCATAAATATGACACAAAACATTTTCAAAAAAAATTTATTTTTCATTTATTTATTGAGAAAGTTATCCAGTGTTATGTCTGTGCGTTGCAAAAGTATTAGCAGTTAATTTAAAGGTGAAATTAGAGTCCATCTGTGCGGGTGTGTTTTCAGTCAGTGCAATGACTATCAAATGTCAGTACGTGACCTGTTTTATTCAAAGAACAGCCATCTATCAAAGTCTGATCATGTTTGTGGAAGTGAATCATGTCACGAACAAAGGAGATTACAGAGGACCTCGTAAAAAAGAGTTGATTTTGCTCATCAGGATAGAAAAGGTAACAAAACCATCTCTAAAAATGTGGACTCCACAAATCCACGGTCAGACAGATTGTGTACAAATGGAGGGAATTCAAGACCACTGTTACCTTCTTGAGAAGTGGTTGACCAACAAAGATCAATCCAAAGCAGAAAGAGTAATAGTCTGCAAAGTTTCAAAAGTTCCCTAAGCAAGTCTAAGCAGCTAAAGATCTTTCTCACATTGGCTAATGTTAATGTTCATGAGCCCACCATCAGGAAACACTGAGCAAAAAAGAAAATTGCTTGCTATGTGGACAAGCCAGAGGACTATTGGAGAAAGGTTTAATGGATGAATGAAACCAAAATAGAACTTATTGGTTTAAATGAGAAGCTATTATGTTCAGAGAAAAGAACACACTGCATTCCATCTTAAGAATCTTATCCCATCTGTGAAACATGGTGGTGGTGGTAGTATCATGGCTTGGGCTTGTTTTACTGCATCTTGGCCAGGACAGCCTGCCATCATTGATGAATTCTGAATTATACCAGCAAATTCTAAAAGAAAACATCAGGACATCAGTTTAAGAACAGAGTCTCAAGAGAACATAGGACATGCAGCAAGACAACAAGAATGTTAAAAAGAAGAACAAAGTTAATGTTTTGAAATGGCTGAGTCAAAGTTCAGACCTTAATCCAATTAAAATGTTGCGGAAGAACCTAAGCAAGCAGTTCATAGGACAAAACCCACCAACATCACAGAGTTTAAGTGATTCTGCACTAAGGAATGGGCTTAAACTCCTACATGTTATTATGCAGGACTGATCAGCATTTACAACAAACATTACCTTTAGTTACTGCAGCAAAAGGGGGTTACACCGGATACCGAGAGCAAAGATTCACATACTTTTGCAAAGTACAGATATGTACCACTGGATCATTTTTCTCAATAAATAAATGGCAAAGAAAATATTTATCTCTCACTTGTTTGACTGGGTTGTCTTTGTCTACTTTCAAGATTAATATGAAAATCTGATGATGCTTTTGGTCATATTTACGCAGAAATATAGGAAATAATAAAGGGTTCACAAACTTTCAAGCAGCACTGCATATCAAAACGAATTGATAATGAATCAAGAACTTGTGAATCAGAAGCAAGTCTGTTTGTAAAATCAATACCCAGCCTTATGAATTTGTCTGAATCATTACGCACCTTGTATCTTGTGCTACATGAATCATATCCCAGTTTAGAGACTTGACAGTGAGATCTATTGACTTGGGCTTGTAAATAACCACCCAGAAAACCCTATGAACCACATAGCGATGCCCTGGCCACCACCAACAACACCTTACCATTGTATAAGCGAGTTTTGTAAGACCAAGCACCAATCCCATTTTCATTAAAAAAAAGTTTTCCATATATACTTATCATATGTGACCCTGGACCACAAAACCAGTCTTAAGTCGCTGGGGTATATTTGTAGCAATAGCCAAAAATACATTGTATGGGTCAAAATTATTGATTTTTCTTTTATGTCAAAAATCATTAGGATATTAAGTAAAGATCATGTTCCATGAAGATTTTTTGTAAAATTCCTACTGTAAACCTATCAAAATGTAATTTTTGATTAGTAATATGCATTGTTAAGAACTTAATTTGGACAACTTTAAAGGTGATTTTCTCAGTATTTAGATTTTTTGCACCCTTAGATTCCAGATTTTCAAATAGATGTATCTCGGCCAAATATTGTCATATCCTAACAAACCATATATCAATAGAAAGCTTATTTATTGAGCTTTCATATGATGTATATATCTCAGTTTTGTAAAATTTTACCTTATGACTGGTTTTGTGGTCCAGGGTCACATATTTTTCTGTATTCTTTGATGTCCTTTTCTCTAAATACTCATCTCATTGCCATAATGTTCCTTTTGATTGTTTACTGAACCATCTTATTGTCTTCATTGATGCCCCATCTTTGCACTTCACATCAATCTGAAATATTCAGGTGACCTAAAAAATAGAGGTCGACCAATATTGGATTTTGCCAAAACGATAACCAACATATGGGGAAAAAATGACTTACTATCAGATAGCTTTTAAGAGATCCGAGCTATGTGCATTGATTAAATTCCAATAATATCCATAAAAAAGATGATACAGTAAAAAAAAAAAAATTATTCAGACACCAGATATCATTTTTGATATTTTTTTTACTAGTGGATGCAGGACACTATAGTTCATGTATGTAAGTGAGGATAACAAAATAAAGTAAACTGTGACATTATACATAAAAAGTCTTAATACATTGGACTGCCATTCACATTTGTACAAATTTGGGATCAAAAGTTGACCTGATGTTTTGTTACATACCTTTCTATCAAAGTTATCTGACATTATCAAGATGAATTTGTTCTGAAACTCTTGAGTTCTTGACATATTTTATTACCTTTTTCTAAACCATAGCGAAAAATCTGTTATAATGTGAGAAATGTTGAAGGTGTCTGAACAAATCTAAGTTTTGCTGTATATTGTGGCAGAATCTGCAGTCAGCATTTGTTTGCTGTAAATCCAATAATCTGGTATTATATTAAAACATTTTTTTTTCTCTTTATTGAAATCTGAGTAATTCTATAAATACTGTCAATATTGAAACAGACATTTTCTAGCATCAAACAGTTTCAAAAGCCATTGTTGATGCTGGCTATTTGGCAAAACCAATAAATCAGTCGACCTCTAATTTTAAAATCCTAATGTTATACAGGCTTGCAGCATTTCTCTCCCATCTGTCTCAGTAAGCTGAGCTGCTAATGACTGTCCTGTCGGTCTTCAGAGGGGGTGATTGTCGCATGTGTGTGAATTTTGTTTTCTGTTTTTATTTCCTGTTCCTCTGTGCCACCACCAACTCCTGCACCCTTAATCTACCAGTACTTGGGTACAGGGATAAACTATTCACTCACTCAAACCAAAAAGCTTCAGCTAAGGGAAGAATTCACAATCAAGGTATAGTTTCTCTGTTTTACTCATTCTTACTAACCTAATCCATGTTCTCAGCCTCTCTTTGACCTCTAGCCATGCTTCTGTAGTGTCTGAAAGTTATTCCACAATGAGGTTACCGCTGACTTTTCTGGTTTCCTGAAGTAAACTTTAGTGTGGCAAGAGCACTTCTGTTGTAGTTTGTACTGGCAGGTCTGTAGTGACTGCAGTTTTGAGGTTTCAGCGCTATGTTAGTGTGTTGTAGTAGCTGATGACAGAGTACTGAATCATCATTGATGTGCGGCTGCGTTGACCCCATTTACTAAATGAGCTAATATTCACTTAATCTCAGTCAGTCAAAGCTGAACACTCCAGGACAAATATTAGGAGATATTTGAGATACGATAATGTGCTTCCAAAGAGACATGGCAGTCTGTTGCATACTATTGAGATTGCTATTATTTTGGGCATTGGCCATTATATATTAGCCGTCAAAAGTATAAAATAAATACGATTTCCTGCATTTATTTTATTAAAAATATACAGTGATAATGTGAAATATTATTACAATTTAAAATAACTTTTTTTTCTTGTAATATATTTTAAAATCTGATTTATTCCTGTGAGGAAAAAGCTGAATTTTCAGCATCATTACTCACACGTCCTTCAGAAATCAATCCAATATTATGAATTAATATAAATGTTGGAAAAAGTTGTGCTGCTTAATAATTTTAAAACCTGTGATACTTTTTTCAGGATTTTTTGATGAATAAAAAGTTGTTCAAAATAACAATATAAGTCTTAACTATATTTTTTTATTAATTTGACACATCCTTACTGTATAAAAATATTAATTTATTTCAAAGAAAGGAAGAAAAAAAAATGACTGACCCAAAACTTTGAACAGTAGTGTATATTGTTACAAAAGATGTCTATTTTAAATAAATACTGTCCTTTTTAAAGTTTTATTCATCAAAGGTTCCAAAAAAATATTAAGCAGCACAACTGCTATAATAAAAACAATAAAAAAAAAATTCTGTATTTTTAATCTGTAATTTTTAAAGAATCCTAAAACAAAAAGTATCACAGGTTCCAAAAAAATATTAAGTAGCACATTTTTTTTTTTTTGATAATAAATCAGCATATTAAAATGCTTTCTGAAAGATCATGTGACACTGACGACTGGAGTATTGATGCTAAAAATTCAGCTTTGCATCACAGGAATAAATTCAAATGTAAAGTATATTCAAATAGAAAACCTCTATTTTAAATTGCAATAATTTTCACAATATGATTTTTTTTCTGTATTTTTAATCAAATAAACGCAGCCTTGATGAGCCGAAAAGACTTCTTTAAAATCATTAAAAATCTCACAGATCCCAAACTTTTAAACAGCCTTTATTTAAAGTTATTCACAACCCCTTCCTCTTCCATGTTTATTTAAGATGTGTCTAATTTGATTATGATTCTAAACTACCAATAAGTGTATAGTACTCTAAGCTCTGTTTAGCACATTTAGCACAGCCGAGTTTGTTCATCCTTGATATTGGTTACGTCGTTTTGTTTTTCCAAAGTAATTTTTGCCATTGCTCTCTCTGAAAGGCGTGTGGGCTAGTCTGCGCTCTAGCAGCAGATTCATCCAGCATCCCGCTGCTGCCGACGTGGGCGCGCGGCTGGCTGGCAAGGATCTGGCGCCCCCTACCGGCATTGAGAACCTCCAGGCCCAACTCCTCAAGCATCAAGCCGCTCTATACATCATTGGCGAAAAGTCTCACCTCAGGGTAAAGATGTTACATTTACTATTCTTCTTTGAAAGCAGCAGCAGCTAAGGATTTGGTGCTGACCTTGTGTGATAAACCTTCTACAAGAAAGAAGGCCAAAAGAAGTGTTCACATTTGAAGTGTTGAAGTGTACCAGGTCATATCACCCTGAAATACTTGGACAGTGTTCTCCCCAGTGCATAATAAATTTGTGAATAGATAAGGACCTCTTTCGAGCCGTTTATAAAAGCTCGGATTTATTGACACAATAGTATGTTTTGGCTGAAATTGTATTACTTTTGGATGCCTGAAGGAACTTTGTGCTTTTTTTTGCCTTGATGATAATGTGTTTCTTTTGTATTTAGTGTAAAAAATTGAATTAATAGATGGAGTAAATCAGCCCTGTGGTTGACAGTTAAGTAAACTCCAAGTTATTTGGCTCAAAGTTATTGTACTCAGAGTATTAACTCTCTGTTTTGATTTTTTTGTTGTTGCCTGCGAAGTGGAAATTTAATTTTGTCCATATTAGTAAAATAGTTGGTCTGCTCAAACTTACAGTCTAGGATGGAATAGAATAAAAGCTTTTTGAGATACAAATTTGTGACTCTGTTCTAAAAACATGTGAAACTTCTACACACTGTTTTTCCCAGAGGCATAATGCATGTTTGTTTTTCTATGCTCTTTTTTTCCCCAGTAATTAAATTAAATAAAAAAGTTTGTACCAAATGTTTTTCATGACAGGGCTTAAGACTGGACTCAGCACTGAATTGTGAACTGGTGCCAGTTGAGTTTGCAGACACAAGACAGGTGAAGGGCTCCTTTAAGAAGCTTCTGAGGGCATGTGCACCCAGTTCCATGTCTTCAGACACAGAGGATTCATTTCTTAAGGCTCTGGAGGAGAGCGAATGGATGCTACAGGTTAGCAAAACTTCTTAACACCAGTGTTCATTTTGACAGGCATTTTTGATTTAGTCTTGAGACGGAAATGCTTAACAGTCTTAGGCTGCATTTACATTGCAAGTCTTAATGCACAGATCCAATCTTTTCACCATATCCGATTTTTTGGTCCACCAGTTTACAGTCACTTTAGACATGCCTAGTATCCGATATCCATGTTTACACTAATCTCCAAATTACAATATTACCATATTCCACTGGCTTTCACGACAAGGAGCGCAATGACTGACCCTCGAATTCCGGATGGACTTTTGCTTATTCATCTTTTCCAAAGTCGGCAAAAGTATACCCGACAGCAAATAATTAAACAAAGAAAGCAAAAGCGGATGTTAAATCAGTTAGTTAAATTTAAATCAGTGTCACGGCTACCGTGGGAAAGACCAATGAGACAGGAGTGGTGGAATCAAGTCGACTCCTTTGACAAAAACAATGGGTACACAATTTGGAAAAACTGGAATAAATGATGACAATTTTCATTTCTGGGATCAATTTTCATTTATGGGTAATTTGTAGAGATACAAATTACACCCATTTTTCAGATAAAGTAGGTTTACTTAACATGTATACATTTATTTAACGTCTTTTGTTGGCTACACTTACAATACAGGCATTTAATTAGAAATGCTGTCCCTTTAAGACGGAAGGCATGCATGTTATACTGACACACTCACCTGTTTACGTTCACTTAAAGGATAACTATTGCCAAAATGCAACCTGGGCTGTTTTTTTTACTGTAAATGAGACAAACTTATATGTAAAAGCATAATTACGACAAATGAGCCGTATTTGAGATTGACCTTGATTTCATTTTGTGGTCAATGGCCGGTCAATGGGAGTACTAAGGGCATAACTTTGAGCGCATCAAAATCTATATTTTTACAACACTAAGAAGGCTTGACACACCATGACACTTTGCTCGAAGTATCGCCTGGGTCTCTACACATGAACTTGAGCATTGAGAACATTGTTTGTGTACACAGTTTACTAAAAAGAAAGGTTTTGAACAACTTACACTGTCTGAATCGAATGCGAATGAATGGACTCCATAGGACGACATATTATGCTTATATGAGGCTCTTTTTACAACTAGAAGGTTAATATTGTTTTTCATTTGCGACAAAACAACGAATTAGCCGTGCATTTATATGGAAATATGCTTTAGGAGCTATCCATCCTCGCATTCGGAGATCGACACTTCTTGACTGGCAAGACGGTCGCGAGCGGAAACTCAAACAGTGAAAGTGAGTTGTTCAAAACCTTTCTTTTTAGTAAACTCTGTGTACACAAACAATGTTCTCAATGCTCGAGTTCATGTGTAGAGACCCAGGCGATACTTCGAGCAAAGTGTCATGGTGTGTTGAGCCTTCTTGTGTTGTAAAAATATCGATTTTGATGCGCTCAAATGTATGCCCCTAGTACTCCCATTCACCGGCCATTGACCACAAAACTAAATCACGGTCAATCTTAAAAACGGCTCGTTTGTCGTAATTATGCTTCTAGATATAAGTTTGTCTAATTTACAGTAAAAAAAACAGCCCAGGTTGCATTTTGGCAACAGTTATCTTTTAAGTCATAACCGACTGTATTCACATGCGACCCTTATGATCCAATGACAGGGACACATTGAAAGACAAGACGGTTAACTTAGCCTATAAGATGTATTTTGAATGTTCGGTAGTCCTCAAATAACATTCTACAACCCCTGGCAAAAATTATGGAATCGCTACACTTAGAAGCTGTTCGCCCAAATTTGTTACTTCATACCAAGTAAACTAATCACAGATATGACACAAAACAAATATTATTTAATTAAAAAGTGATATTGAGTGATGAATCACAAATCTGCAATGGACAAGGAGATGATGCTGGATCTTTTGTCTTTATAAAATGTATAAAGATGACTGCCTGAAGAAAACAATCAAATTTGCCAAGTCATTTATAATATGGGGTTGCATGTCAAAGCTTTTGTTAAAGCTTTTCTTCGGGAAAGGCGCATCAAGTCAATGAAGGTGTATGGTGAAAGTTGAAAAAAAATGGTCAGTGACAAAGCTCCATCTTGCAAAGCTGATCTGTCAACCACTATTTGACAAAGTTAGAACCAGCTTGATAAAGAATATTATTTTTCATTAGTGAAGTCCATGCCCTAAATTATTCAGGCTGTCATAAATGACAGAGGTGGAGCAACAAAATACTAATTGTGTTTTTTGGTTGATGATTCCATATTTTTTTCCTCAACATTGAATGATTCCATCATTTTTTCCCGTACTTGATATGGAAAATAATTTTCCATTAATTTAAAGAATTTAATCTCATTTGTTTTAATCTCATTTGATTTGTGTTATTTCTGTTTTTTGTTTATTTGCTCTGAAGTAAAAAAAGATGGGGTGAACAACATCTAAGTGTGATGATGCCATTTTTGCTAGGGGTTGTAGTCCTGTCTTGTCTTCTTAACGAAGATGCGGCATACATTTCTTCATAGTTTTTATCGACAGATCTTAGTTTTAGCTCATCAATGTCTCATCTTAGTCACAGAAAAAATTTGGTTAACGAATATTTTTCGTTGTGGTCTTCATTGATGAAATTAACACTGCCTGGCACCTTCCCCTTATTGTGACTCGAGGTGGCCTAAATCTTGAGAAAACCATAAATAGGTTGGCCTGTGTGGCTGACCCTGTTAAAAAAAGGTTTTCCTTAAAACTAATCAACCCATGGGAACCTAAAACACAAAGATGGGAAAATTGCATGACACAATTAAAACAAAACAAAGCTGCTTACCATGCTAAAAGCTGTGCACTAACAACCCCTTTGGCCTTATGGTCCAGTGTCTCAGACACTAAAACAATATTATCTGTAAGGATCTCTGCCAAGACACTCTGAGAGCTCTTAGTCAGCAATGTTTGTTACAATAAATGTACAGGAATTGCTAAACTTAGGATGTGTTGTGTTTTGTGCTCTGTAACAGCTACACAAGCTGCTGCAGCTGGCTCTGGTTGTGGTGGAGTTGCTGGACTGCGGATCATCTGTACTAGTTAGTCTTGAGGAGGGCTGGGACATTACCACTCAGGTGAGCGTTGAATTATACCAAACAGGATTCCCAATGCATCTTCCATCATATTTTAATGTTAAAAAATAAATACCCAATTTTCTAAGAAACAGCTTGTTGCAAGTAGTGTCACCCCAAGCTTCAATTCAATTCAATTCAATTCAAGTTTATTTGTATAGCGCTTTTCAGCCATTGATTGGACCAAAATTTAACTAGGTTTAACAAAACCAGCAAGCAGTGGCGATGTCAGCCTACAAATGCCAAATAGTTGTCTTTGCAGATTAAAGTTGGCTGGGAGAACACACAAATGTCTATTTTGAATTGAAACGTGAATTTAGTTTTGTTTGCAGCAAAGACATTTTTGTAGTCACAGCTCATTTTTTCCATGCCCATCAGTTAGCTGTCATCAGAAATAGAATTGTGTTCTCTGAGTGTCAACTGGAGTTGTTAAATGTAGCCTGTGGTCAGAATCAAACACGTGTCTAAACAGGACTCTGGATTTTTTTTTTTTTTTTCCTCTCTCCTCCTGCTTCTTGACCATTCTGCCATTCTCTCTGTAGGCCTGCTCTGATGTACTCATCTAAATAGGCTCCATATGTCTGGCTCTGTAGGAGAGAACAGAATCACATTGTCACATGGCCATGATTTCAGTCTTGGAAGGTGTTGTGATATTGCTTATTGCTTTGTGATATTGCTCCGATAATGCTTGCAATCATTATGTTTTTATAACTCCTGGAAATAGGTTCTGTAGAAGAAATGTTCCAAAGCATTATATAAAAACATTTACATTTTATTATCTGGCAGACACTTTTTTGAAGTAATATTCACAATGAATTTTTTATTCCATGTGAACTGGAAGTTGCAACAGATTTTTACTAAGCATTTTGATGTATTTCAGAATGAAACAGAAAACTGCATAGAAAACAGGGCTTGATTTTAGAGCGCCTCCGCACCATCTGTAGCTCGCAGCAGACTAATGGTTGGTGTGGAGTGGTTATGGATGTTCTGCCCAAGCTGTCAAACTGTCATCATCAGAGAAGATTAAAGAGTGAAAGCAAATTTTCAGATTTTGGCTAAAGAGTTTGAATTTTTTTTTCCGTAACACTATTAATGTAGTAAATAGGGTCAATTCTGATTTCATGCACAAATTAAAATGAAAATTATGTAATTAATTACTCACCCTCATGTCATTCCAAACCCATAGGACCTTCATCTTCGGAACACAAATTAGGATTTTTTTTTAATCTGAAAGCTTTCTGACCCTGCATAGACAGCAATGCAACTACTACGTTCAAGGGCCAGAAAGGTAGTAAGGACATCATTAAAATAGTCCATGTGACATCAGTGGTTCAAAGCTACGAGAATATTTTTTGTAGGAAAGAATCCAAAAATAACGTCTCAAGTTTTACAAAAGCACCATGACGCATGTATGTGTGCGTCTTCTTTTGCTTGCAAACAAGACGCAGCGCGTTCAGGTTTTACGCTACACTACACTCTACATTTCAGTCGGATTTGCAGTTGAAAACTACTGCGTATGACTATGAAAACATATTTAAGAGCACCAGTGTGACTGACCTGATCAGCATACAGTGCTGCTTGAAAGTTTGTGAACACTTTATATTTCTGCATAAATATGACCCAAAATATCATCAGATTTTCATATAAGTCCTGAAAGTAGACAAAGAGAACCCAATCAAACAAGTGTCATTTATTTGTTGAAAAAAGTGTTACATATCTGTGTATTGTAAAAGTATGTGAATCTCTTGGATTTTCAGTTAAATTATAGCTGAAATTAGAGTCCATCTGTGCAGATGTGTTTTCAGTCAGTGCAATGACTATCAAATGTCAGTACGTGACCTGTTTTATTCAAAGAACAGGGAGCTATTAAAGTCTGATCATGTTTGTGGAAGTGAATCATGTCACAAACAAATGCGATTACTGAGGACTTCGGAAAAAAGAGCTGATGTTGCTCATCAGGCTAGAAATGGTTACAAAACCCTCTCTAAAGAGTCTGGACTCCATAAATCCACAGTCAGACAGATTGTGTACAAATGGAGGAAAATTCAAGACCACTGTTACCTTCCTGAGAAGTGGTCGACCAACAAAGATCACTCCAAAGCAGAACGTGTAATAGTCTGCAAAGTTGCAAACGTTCCCAGGGTAATGTCTAAGCAGCTAAAGGCCTTTCTCGCGTTGGAAAATGTTAATGTTCATGAGTCCATCTTCAGGAGAACACTGAGCAACCATGGTGTGCATGACAGAGTTGCAAAAAGAAAGTTGCTTGCTAAAGATAAAGTGGACAAGCCAGATGACTACTGAAGAAAGGTTTAATGGATGGATGAAACTAAAATAGAACTTACTGGTTTAAATGAAAAGCAATTATGTTCAGAGAAAAGAACACACTGTATTTCATCTCATCCCATCTGTGAAACATGGTGGTAGTCTCATGGCTTGGGCTTGTTTTACTGCATCTTGGCCAGGACAGCCTGCCATCATTGATGAATTCTGAATTATACCAGCAAATTCTAAAAGAAAACATCAGGACATCAGTTTAAGAACAGAGTCTCAAGAGAACATGGGACATGCAGCAAGACAACAACCCCAAACACACAAGTCATTCAACCGAAGAATGTTTAAAGAAGAACAAAGTTAATGTTTTGGAATGGCTGAGTCAAAGTCAAGGCCTTAATCCAATTAAAATGTTGTGTTCTTCTGTGCTCTTACTAAATTTTTCAGATTCGGAGCACAAGTGGTCCTAAAAAGAAAAGTAAGTGTTGAGAACTGCACATACGCGTCATTTTACTTGCGAGAAACGTGGCGAAGACTAACACGGAAGAGAAGAAATTGTTGAATAAAGTTTTATTTATTTATTTATTTTTATCACTGATTTCACATGGACTATTTTAATGATGTCCTTATTACCTTTCTGTGTTTTGAATGTGGTAATACCGTTGCTGTCTATGCAGCTCTCAGATTTCATCAAAAACATCTTAAATTGTGTTGCAAAGGTGAACAAAGGTCTTACAGGTTTTGAACGACGTCAAGGTGAGTAAATATTGACAAAATTTATAATTTACGGTGAACTATCCCTTTATATATATCTGTGACAAGCAGTGTAGATGAGTCAGTCTCTATGAAACAACACCTATCACAAAAATGTGAAGACCAAAAAACATTGTCATTTTGGAAGCATACAGAAAACAGAATATTGCACACTAAGAGTTGCCACATGGAGTTCTCTAGGAAAAAGAAAAATCTTGGGCAGAGTTCTGATGGTAATTTTTTATGGATGTGTGTGAGTCACAACAGTCACATGCATTGGTTCAGCAAGGGTCAAATCCAATAGGACCAGCATTTACTTTCACTGGACACTTATCAATCATCAGCCTATGTTTGTAACACATGGTTATGTTCCTCTCTCATTCCTTCTCTATTGTTTCTGTAGGTGGTTTCCCTTGTGCAGGTGCTCAGTGATCCATTCTACAGGACCATAGAGGGGTTTCAGGTGCTTTTGGAGAAAGAGTGGCTGTCTTTCGGCCACAAATTCAGCCAACGTGGCAACCTGACCCCTGGCAGCCAGGGCAGCGGCTTTACTCCCATCTTCCTACAGTTTCTTGACTGTGTCCATCAGGCAAGTTTATCCAAAGTAACCTGGGGTTACTTGCCTTGCTCAAAGCGATAATGACTGATAATGAGATCTTTCTTCTCGAACCAGCAGCCTTCTGATGGTTTTCATTATCTGGGGGGGGGGTGGAATTGTAGTGGTTAAAGATTTTGGGCTGGAAACCCAAGGCTGTAGGTTCAAACCACAAATGACTTAAGAACCCCATGACCATTGCGCATTTGCAGCGAGCAAGGCACCTTAACCCCAGGCTGCACCAAATGCGACTGTCCGCGTTCATTTTTCGTGAAGTGTCTGCTAAATAACAAATAACCAATTGCTCCATCTCTCTTTTTCACACACTGCCCAGAATCACTTCATAACTCGCGATCTCTCTGTCTCACGCACCACCCCTCTCTTGTTCCCACAATGCTTGGTCCATGAGCTCACAGCATTCCTGCAGCATCCAGCCAGAACAAGGAGGACGAGAAAAGCTCAGCTGTCAGAATGCATGCTCTAGCTTTTCTTTTGCAATCCCCATGGTGGCCGAGTAATTTAGACGGAGCTGCTCGTTCGCCACTTTTACCTCCTTTGAAATGATCGCACACAGATGGCGTTTTACTCTGCAGCCAGCATTGTCCTTGCTGAAGCGTTTCGCCGTCACCTCCCGACGTCGGCACGTTTTGCACAGCCGGTTAAAAACTGCAATTTTGGAGTTTCTCATCATTAAGTAAAAGGCAGGAAGAATTTTTCTCCCCCCAGAGACAACGTGCACCACTCCCAATGCGTTTACAGACATGTATTGTTTTTAGCCATATGTGATGAAATCAAGGCGTAGAGCATTTGAATGACCCAGTGGAGGTCCTCCAATGTTACAGAGCGCAGAAATATAGTGAAAGCATCTGAAAATAGAAGTGTCTCATCTTAGAGGCAGCTGTTGTTTTTGCCATGAAGTCCAGGTGGCCTCGAGTGTGAGAACTTTGCAAGCTCTTCTGTCTAGATCCTGTTGGCTGTACATTATCACATTATGTCCCTCCTGCTGCTGTTATTTTTGTATCTTTTAAATTCCCTTCAACTAATCATTTCCTGGGCGTTTACTAATGCTTTTCTTGAACTGCCGTCTCAGTGGTGTCCTACTCATATTTGTTAAATCGCTGTGGCCATGTAACGAGGCCAGAAAGCTTCTCCACCATGACGTTTTGACTTTCTCATTCCAGGTTCATAACCAGTACCCCCTCGAGTTTGAGTTTAATCAATACTATCTGAAGTTTCTGGCATACCACTACGTCTCCAATCGCTTCAAAAACTTCCTTCTGGACTCGGACTACGAGCGCCTGGAGCACGGTGCGTATGCACGACTCCTCACGTCGTCCTTTAAGAAGAAACACACATTCCTCAACAATGCAGCATTTGTCCTTTTGTATTGGTGTAATTATATTATTGTGCAAATGTTTTTCAGCTGTGTTCATCAAATAAACATGGCTTTGAATGGCTGTATAGTGTTACAACATACACGTGCAGTCTTGCTCAGAAGTTTTACCTACCTGTAGCAGCCTTGATGACCTTTGGAAGCGCTTCTTTAAAGTGCTGCTAGTCTTTGGCTTCTGATATTTTGTTTCACACCTTATCGCATTACTCTGCGTAAGGTGTGATTAACAAGTTCTTCTTTGTGTTTTCTTACTAAAGGCACATTGTTTGAAGACAAAGGAGAAAAGCAGTCCAAGAGAGGGATATGTATCTGGGAGTGCATCAACCGAATGCACCGCAAGAGCCCTGTCTTCTTCAACTACCTGTACAGTCCCTCGGAGACAGAGGTAACAAGTCTATCTGGGTGTGTGTAGAGGTACCAGACAGCTCTAATGGCCTTTACCCTAGAGCACTCTGTTTAGAAGTTATGTTGACTACCAGTCCCAAACATGTTGACGTCTTTGCCAGATCGCATTCGCACTGACGAATAGTTCCCCACAGTTTCAAAACAGTCTCTTTGACCTTATAAAGCAGTTTTGTGACATGTGAATCAGCTGATGACAGTCTATAAAAACAAAGCTATGGAAATGGAAAAAGTGCCCTATTCTCAAATCCAGGCAAGTTGTTTTTAACATAGGTATCTTCTCACTGGCAGTCGTCCCCTGACATGGTTTCAAAATGAGTGAATCAGTTCAGCGGTAGTGACCCATAACCCAACAAAAACATGTTTTATGCAGTTTAGTGAGAGCAAAGGGCCATGCGGGCTGTTTTTTATTTTCTTCCCCATTTCTGTTTTACAACCAAACACTTGAGACTGTGAGATTTTGAGGTTGGGAAAGAACAAGCGTCATGCTTCTTCTAAGTTAAGTGTGTCAGGCCTGAAATAGTCCAGTCAACAGAACACGTAAACAGCTAAATACTTGAATCCATGTATTTTCAGTCTTACAAACAAGCATTTGTTTATTAAGATCCTTCTATTATCTTTTGAAACCCAAAATAATATTTAAAATATTACTACGCTCAATATCTATAAAATCATAATTTATTAAGTACTTTCAATTGGGAGGTGGCTGTCCCGAACCCTAAACCCTCAATTTCAACTTTAATGATAAAGAAATAATTTTTGTATTTTTTTCTATTGCTGTTTTTAAAAGTATCTTTTTGATTCTTTTAAAAAGCGAAGTTTACATTTTTATTTAAACTTCAAGTCGCGCATTTTTCATGTCACTACACAGTGTGTGTTTTAGTCTTTTTTGGCAGAGACTGATTTGAACTAAATCCATAAATTTATGATTAGGAAATATTACTGTCCCCCCCCTCTATCATAGCTACAAGGTCTTATCATTTTGAGGTAAATGTGTTCAAAAGTCTGTAAAATCTGTGTGTAGGAACGTCACTACCGAACACCTTTTTTTTTTTTTTTTTTTTAGGTTTTATCCCATAGAACTGTCACTACCGAAACATGTCATCATTGCTTCAGTAGTAACAAAAGAAAAACACATAATAAATAAAAATAAAACACATAAGAAATAAACAAAATTTTTGTGATGTGACGTGGTCACTACCAAAACATGACTGACACTACCGAAACATGGAATGTTTTGTCAAAAATAAAGTTTGCTGAATTATCAACTAAGATGTTATAAAAGTTTTTGGTTTAGTGTATATTCAAACTAATGAATCCTTAACATTGAAATCAGTATGATCATCTTTTTGCCTTTTACGAAGAATAAATTCAAAATACAACAAATCTCATAAATTACACTTGAAATACTGTTAAAATTTTAATTGTTTTTGATTAAACTCTGAAAAAATGTACATAAAATAGCAAAAAAAGATATTTACAATGACGATGTAACCAAAATCTTAATAGGTCAATATAACCCTTTTAATTAAATTATTATTTCTACTTTGATAGTGACAAATTTGGGGAGAGGACAAATATTCCAAAACATTCGGAAAGTACAATATGAGAAGTAACTGCACAATTATTAGAAATGTGTACCCTGGATATTATACAATTGCTTAAATACACATTTTTTGCAACAAGACACATTTTATTGACGTTTCCAACTCTGACTTTGGACCAATTCTGTAGAATGACCCATTAACTGACCTTTCACAATCTGTTTTGTATTCATTCTGATTGACATAAATGCATGTGCATTTATGTAAACATGCATAATGGCAGAACAATACCTTCATAGGGTAAGATTTTTGGAAAGAGGGAAGTTGACTAATTCATTGGCTGTTATTTATTTATATAAAGTCAGAACTAATAAACCCAACAACTACTGATTTCTTTGTTTTCTCCTTAGGCGGTTTTGAAGCCACTGATTTCAATCCCCAATTTGACAACATGGGAGTTTTACACAGGGGAGACGCTGTCCACAGGTCCCTCTTACGACTGGTGTATGCTCGCTGTGCGCTCACAGAGCACGGACGAGTCAGATACCATTGCTACGACCAAGAGGAGGATCGTCTGGCCATGTTACAGCAGTGTCAGCCGTGCACAACCTGATGCCATCACCAAACTCTTGACTGTGAGTCTTTGTCTCTTCCTGGTTCTAACTAGGTTCTAAGTCCTTATCAGGGACATCAAGCGTCCTTTCTTCTCACAATCGAAGTGGAAATGTTGCGTGATGCTGTAAAATTACAGACAGTCACAAGAGTGACTTGTGGTTTTCTTTGTTGCATCGCACAGATGAAAAACAAAAAAAAATAATTTGAAACAAACCTTGTATTTTTTATGCCATGTTTTTTTTTATAGTTTTCTTTGTGCATTTTTCCAGTATTCAGTGTTTCTGAACTCCTCACAGCACAGTCTGTCTCTCTTCATCCATCACTCTTAGAAATAAAGGGTCCAACTGTGCTTTTTCACAATAATGCCATAGAAGAACCATTTGTCTTCCCCAAAGAAACTTTCAGTGAACAGTTCTTAAAAGAACAATTAGTGCAAATAATGTTTTAATCATCTAAACAACCTTTTTTTACAATAGAAAGGTTTCTCAGACGTTGAAGGTGACCTATTATGCAAAAATTAAACAGTTGTGTGGCTGCAGTGTGTGAAAAGAAACAGCCTATAATGGTTAAAATCCACCCACTCTATTTTTATAATCCCAATAAATCATCTCTGAACACACAATTCCAGATTTCTCCCTGAGACCAGCTATGTTGTTATTTTTATTAGGCACAGTACAATCAAATGACTGACTTTTAAACCAGATTCCTGTTCGAACATATAAGGCTGAACACCGCTACTGAAAGTTTTGTTTTTGCCGGCTCTTGAAGTGCCACATTCTTCTCAAAATAAGGGCTGAGAGCACCAGCTCATTTACTTTTTAAGGGGACAGACATAAAACGGTGCATTTTACTCTAAAAGTGGCAATTTTAACAAGCTATAAATAGGGCTGTGCAATTAATTGCAATCGCAAAAAAATCGTGATTTAAGCTTTTTCCTTATCTGGGATTGTTTAGAGCCCTTTAAAGCTGCATTAAAACTGCATTTTGTCATTTCAGACTCGGGGGCACAATAGAAATCCACTATATGGAGAGAAATCCTGAAATGTTTTCCTCAAAAAACAATTTAATTACGACTGAAGAAAGAAAGGCGTGAACGTCTTTGAGAAACTTAACCTGTACATGTTTGTTCTAAAAATGAACTTCTCCATTAAAATGTATTTGTATGTTCGCAGGACATTGAGAGGCTGGAGGGAGAACTGGGACAGCCGTCTGAGCTCTGGCATACCACGCTGGAGAAGGTGCGAGACAGCATCCAAGAAGACCTCAAACAGGATGGCAATGTGAGTGCTGCTTCTCTTTCCTCCTATTTTAGTCCTGCTTTGCTTCACAAATGTAGCCTCATCTGGCATTTCTTACTTACCTGTTGTGTTTTCCAAATTGTATACTGTAAATGTGCACATTGTGTACACAGTATGAGGCACCAGGGTTGGAAATTAAGTCAAGTCAAGTCACCTTTATTTATATAGCGCTTTTAACAATACAGATTGTGTCAAAGCAACTGCACAGTATTTAAACAGCACAATAGTGTGTAAGTAACGCATTATTGTAAACAATCAATTTTCAGTTAAAGGCAGTTCATCAATGAATTCAGTGATATCATCGTCAGTTCAGTTCAAATAGTATACGATATCGCTGGAAAGGGCCCCCCGACTAAGCAAGCCAGAGGCGACAGCGGCAAGGAACCAAAACTCCACAGGTGACAGAAATGGAGAAAAAAACCTTGGGAGAAACCAGGCTCAGTCAGGGGACCAGTTCTCCTCTGGCCAGACCAAACCAGCAGTTTGTACCAATGTCCGATTGTAGAGAACTCATCAGGTTCCCGTGGTGTAGCGCCGATGGCCGTCTAGGTTGGCAAGGTCTTTAGGGATGATCCATCTCTGGAGCTCATCTGGTTGACATCCATGGCTATTGAAGTCATCTCCAGGTGGTGATCCATGATCTAAGCTGGGTGCGGACTGGATCCAGGGGACTGCAGTGACCATCTGATCCGGATACAGGCTGGGTCTGGTGGCTACGGTGACCTCGGAATAAATGAACAAAGGCTTGTGGCAAAAATGCCACCAACCGGTGCCAAAGGGGCAAAAAATGCCCCTGCACAATTAAACGAAGTATTACGGTTGTTGCGATTAAAATGAAATGTGAAAATGAATGAAAAGTGTCAATTTGCGGAATTACTCAATTTTAATCACTGTTCTGAGCTGCGTTGAGATTTATAACCAATAAAACGCATTTCTGTTGAAATTAGAAATGCATTTGCCAATCAGAGGTGTTTAGATTAGAAGCACTGAAACTGCGCTGTCTTCTCCAGAAATTCTGATCTCTTGTCTCTTGTTCTTTAATTCTCTTAGCTGCGGAAACCGTCAATGTCCATCTCTGGTTTGGTCCCCACCTCCAACCTGCAGGCCTATCAGCGCCACTCCATGTTACACCTACCTGACAACGGCCTCGGAGAGGACAGCAGCCCCACTGCAGTCAATGGGGTTAATCGCAGAGCAGCCACGCTCTACAATCAGTTTACCCCAAAGAATGAAGACAATAGGTAACAATGATAGACAACACATTTGATATTGCTTAGTCTAACTTCATCAACAAAGCAAACAAGCCATCGTTTTATTGTTTATACAGGTCATTTGAGGGCATCCTGTACAAGCGAGGGGCATTACTTAAAGCTTGGAAAGCTAGGTGGTTTGTTCTGGACATAACAAAACATCAGGTGAGTGGTTTATTACATTTTTGTATTTTGGTTTTACCTTCGTTCATTCATTTATTTGTCATGAATTTTGTCTCTCTGTAGTTGAGGTATTATGAGACGGATGTGGACACAAGCTGTCGTGGCTTCATTGACCTTGCTGAAGTGGAATCTGTCCTGATTGCCACACCAACTATAGGAGCCCCCAAACACATCAGTGAAAAGGCTTTCTTTGATGTACGTATTACACCAGTTATTGAAACAATACAGGTCTTGAGTATCAGCTCAGAATTTTAACCCACTAAAACGTACAAAAACACAAAAATAATTGCATAACTGCTCTAAAATTTTGCATATTTTTCTAAATAAAGGATTCCCTTTTGTCACCACCGAAACAATGGTGCCATGTTTCGGACGTGACTGTTACGGTAGTGACAATTTTAGATTCTTTTGGACCTAGCTCAAAGATGCTAATCAGCACATGCTAGCTAACACAATTCTGAACATTTGTACACATATAAAAACTAGATGTTATGGAATAACTCCCAAAAAGTGTTTAATCATAGAAAAATGGCGTTTGGTAGTGACATTCTTTAAAGTTACACACAGATTATTATTATTTTTTTTTACCTCAAAATGATGGGGCATATATCTACTCACCATGTAGCTATGAGAAAGTGAGACATAATAATTTCCTGATCATAAAAATTAGTCTCAGACAATAGACTAAAACATATACTGAACATAACATAAAACATAAACATATGCTGTGACATGAAAATGCGGAACACATTTATTTTTTACATAAAGTTTCATAATAAAATTATATATTTTTAAAAACAAGAATGGAATAAAATGCAAAAATTATTTCGATATTTGAATATTTTTGAAAAAAGTTTAAATTTAGGAATTGTTTTAGGAAAAGTGTTTGGGACAGCCAGCCACTAAACGATTATTTTTTTATATCTTAAGCTTACTAATATTTTAAATATTATTATGGGTTTCAGTAGATAATAAAGGGATCTTCTTACATCTAAGATTTGAATACTTAAATTCTTTTTAAATGTGTTTTTTTAATACTTAAATGCTTTTTAATTGTGTGTTTTGCTTGTGGGACAGTAGTTTGCACATATTCTGTAGAATGGTCCATAAGCAACCAATCACAGTTTGCTTTGTTCAGCATCATGTTTGGTGCATAAAAATGTTAAGTCAATGTCCCTACAATTATAGACCACCGTGCAACCAATAAATCATTCAAGAAAGTTGTGCAAGTTTACTGCAACAATGGCAAATCCTGTAGAATTCAATCAGATGATGACAACTTCAAAACTCCTGAAGACCATTTTGTGAAGAAAGAAAGACATGAACATCTTGGATGACATGGGGGTACAGTACCATGTCATCCAAGATGTTCATGTCTTTCTTTCTTCAGTCGAAAAGAAAACATTCCAGGATTTTTTTCCATATAGTGGACTTCAATGGGGATCAACGGGTTGAAGGTCCAAATTGCAGCTTCAAAGGGCTCTTCACAATCCCAGCCGAGGAATAACGGTCTTATCTAGCGAAACGCTCTGTCATTTGGAAAGGTCTAGGAAATCTCAGAAAGTTCTTTTTCTGTATGCTCTGGTTCAAAAAGGTAAAGTTAGGGAAAAAACCCTTCATTTTCCAGAGTTCGTGCAATGTGCTGAAAGTACTTGAATTGAACTTTTTTTAAATTTAAGGCCTGGAAAAATCTTGAAAACAGCAATATTCCCGAAGAGGTACTTGAAAAGTGCTTGGATTATTGAAAGAAAATGTATCTATGAAATAGGGCTGCACAATTAATTGCACGATGTTGTGAGGCACGTTTAGTCAATGAAGCCGGTACTTTGATTAATTGTAAATCTCCATCACGTGCGTTCAGCTGGAGCGGCAATTAATACACAGAGCCGTAAATCACTGACTAGCTACGACAAATTGCGCTCAAAATCGCAATCGCATTTAAAATTGTCAATAATCACATATTTCATGCAAAATTCACTCAGTATCAGCTCAGAAACAATCGAGCTAAGCAAGTTGTAATACAGACAGTGTCGTGTAAACATGGCTGAAGATGCAAAAAGAGGATCAGATGAACCAAATCAGTTGAGTCACTTATGCTGGAACCGCTCTGATTGATTCAAACTTGTGACTTCAATCATTCATTTCAAGAAAATCACTAGCAAAAACCAGATCAAATTAAAAGAGCCATTCATTTTAATTTTCAATTTGTAACGATTTTTTAAAAGCATGCAGTGCTGGACAAAACACTTTTCAAAATTCTGAAGCAGTTAAACCATTGCGACGCAAAATGATTCACTGTTTCGAAATCATTTGTTTCAGATCGGGACTTAGATTTGCGTATCGCAAATCATTAATTTAGTTTGAAACAGGTTTGTGAATTGAATTATTCAAATTGAATGATTTGCGATACGTGATTTGAAGTCCCATTCTAAATCAAATGATTCATGTTAGACAATTTAGGTCAAATTATTTGCAATCCGAGTCCTGATCTAAAATGATTGTTTCAGAGCGTGGCTCGTGCTTCATTTGATTTAGATTGGGACTTCATATCAGGATTTTGGAGTGATTTCACAATTTATTTATTTTTTTTTTCAGATTTTTTTCCTAAACAGTAGAAAAGATCAAACCATTAAGGCCGAATAGTTATAAAAAAAAAATGAAGAAAAAGTAAATTATACACAAATACAAATCCCTTAAGAAAATGAACCATGGTTTTAATATAGTAAAAGTGTAGTATAATTTGTAATAATTTAGTAGTAATACTTTTTTATGTACTTTTTTATCTATTTCTCCTTTTTTTAGAATTTGAAATAGAAGTTAGATCTCTGATTGAAGTCCTTGGAAAAAAATAGTGCTGTACTAACCCTGATTTTCTCTAGTCTAACTTTAAAATCTTCTGAAATCATTGTTTTACCTTTTTTTTTTGTAAAGGGTGTTTGACTTTCTTTGCACGTTCACTTTGTAAACAGTACTTTTTCGCTCTGAGTCTGTACTTTTGGTACGCGTGACATTTCCAACATGACTACGTAAAGTATGAGGTTGGGCTGGTGCAAGGTGAGTATTAGAGGTTAAAAACTATATATATGAATTTACTTTATTTTATTATTAGAAAAAGTCCAATATATGGAGAAAAATTCTGGAATGTGTTCCTCAAGAACCTTAATTTCTTTTCGAATGAAGAAACAAAGACATGAACATCTTGGATGACATGGAGGAGAGTTAATTAAAAGGAAATTTTATTTCTGGAAGTTAAATAATCCTTTAATATTTTTAAGTAAATAAAGTAGGTATCATAAGGGCTAGTACTAGCCATGTAAAATAAGGTTGGTGAATGTTTGGTTACTATCGTCAGCATTTAGGACCAGGACTATCAATTACTATACATGACACTTTGACGAATAGAAACTTTGAAAAAACAGCTTTTTTGAAACTGTAACATTATAAATGTCTTTACTATCACTTTTGATCAATTAAATGCATCCTTTCTTAATAAAAGTACATAAAAATCTCCATTTTTCTTTGTCCCTGCAGCTGAAGACCACTAAACGGGTGTACAACTTCTGTGCAGCAGATGCTCAAAATGCCCAGCTATGGATTGATAAGATCCAGAGCTGCATCTCAGATGCATGAAGCGTTTTTCTTGAACGTGACTCATTCAGCACCACCTTTCACTGCAGGGAGACTCACTGTGCAATTAGTAGGACCATAGTAAAGCCTTCAGTGCCTGTCGAAAATCCAAAAGACTTCTGAAAAACACTGCCCCATTCACCTGTTCTCAAAAACTTGATCCTGAGCTTCTGTTCAGGTGACTGGTGAAAATGATGCAATGCACTACTCTGACTGACATTTGCTGAACAAACTAAGACAAAGCAATAGCACTAATCTTAAACTCGGGGGTCAGTACAGTAGTGACAAGAGGTGTGTTCTGCAAAACAAAACAAAAAATACTGTTGCTGCTGTTAACATGCAAAACAACCACCAAAATCTGACAAATGTTTAGAAAGATGCACAATGTGTAAAAGGCAAACGATTTGCACTTAACGATATGCACTCCGTACAAAACAGATTTTTACTGACTAGAACAACTAGGCTAAAGGCATTAAGTTTTAACTGCATAGAAAAGCTCGGAGCAGACAACATTATGCTCTAGTGTGCAAAGTATTTTTATATATATTTGCAAAAAAAGGTTTCTTTTTTCCAGTATGAATGTTATACTCCTGCATAACAAGAGTTGTTGCTCTGTAAATTATTTTTTAAACATTAAAAGTGTCACCTGCGTGTTTTTGTTGAATGGAGAGTCTTATGTACATATATTACATTTCCAGCTTTTATATTCTGCTGACTATGCTGTTAAAGATGTTTTTCTAACCTTTTAGTCTAACTTGAAATAAACACTCATATTTATACTTAATTACAGACAATTTACGGACCAAGAAAAGCACTTCTTGCCTGAGATGGTTATAAATAAGCCGTTGTGTTTGAAATGAAGGGACGAACACTATATTTCTCCGTTCTCTGTAAGGTTAAATGTGATGTTGATGGCTTTTTGAGGCACTATTGTTTTATCCATTTGTTTTGGTAGCGTATGTGTAAAGTTTTAAGAGACATGAAAAAAAATCAGACCACGTCTGTTACTGAACCTAAAATGACATTACTGTATGTACAATACTTTGTGGTGCCACTAATGTTTCTGGTTTGTTTACTGTTTTTGGTTATGTTTTATTTTGGGCTTTGCTGTTATTTGAAATAAATCTAGACAAGTTGAATTACTTTTTGTGACTGCGTGACTATAAATTTCACAAGCTGATGCATCCTCAAAATACAACATTTTTACTGGAGATGAGGCAAAAATGTTAAAAATGTAGGCTTTCAGCAATATTGGGTTTTTTTAAATGTGTCAGAAGAAAATTATGTTGTTTCATAAACATTCAGATTTTGATACAACATACATTTACAACCATCTGTAAAGCCTAAAGCAGACTTGACAGGCATAGAAAGTTGGCTTTGCAGTCTGTCACCAACTTTGGACACTGCATGTGGCGTGAGCATTGTGACATCAAGACAGAATATTAAAATAAATGTTTTCATTTGCATTTTATTTTTGTATTCTATTCTATTTAGGCCTGTCACTTACAATTATTTTGGTAATCAAGTAATTGGGCAATTATTCTGGCGATTAATTCGAGTAATCGGTCGATTATTTTGGCATTAATCAGTTTAATGTAATGTTTTATAGTACCTTCAAAAATACTTAAAATACATATGGGTCAAAGATGTAAAATGTTCAAGGGCTGCATCCAAAAACCCAAAAAAACAGCTGACTTGCTCCCTCACTGCCAATTACTTTGTAGGTACATTTTTGCATTAAGGTACCTCATGAAACGGATTTTGGACGGTTAGTTAGAAATAAACATTTACACACAAACTGACCACCAAACGCAAGGTTTACACATCAAAGGCAGTGAAGGATACATCTATGGTGCCTTCAAAAATAGATCAGATGAAGGTATCTCATGAGACAGGAAGTAAAGTTAACCTTGGACTCGGACATGTCTTTATGCCTTTTCTGCCTTGTAATGCATTTTTCAGTTTTCGGATGCAGCCAAGGAGTAAATCGAGTACTCAGACTGAATCAAGGAATCATGACAGTCCTAATTTATTCTAGGATTCTAGTTTTTAATTGCATTCTTTTCCATAATTTTGGAGTGTAACAGAGTATATTCATACAGAATAATTGCATAAATGCATTACTAGCCCAGATGGACAAGTGTCTGTTTCATTTACTAGCTTAACTTCAATTATCTTCATAATCAAGCCCTGCCACTGTATTTCTACCACTGCCATAAAGGGTTCTGTAGTGGCCATTAGAGTTAACAGTTTTTTTCTTTCAGGTCAACAGCTGTTCAGCAGTGCAGCAGTTCAGTAAGAACAACACACAGTCCATAACTGTCAGTATGCTTTTAGTTAACTACCTTAATAATAACACCTTAGGTTAAACAGCACTGACACGTGGAAGTAACTCTATCAGCCTCTTGAGTACTGTGGATTGTCACAGCCACAGTAATGCAAGCACACTTTTATGTGCCATGAGACAGGACAGCATGCAATGTGCTGACTAAACTGCGGGTTTGATCTGGCTTGCTCTGATGTACCAAAATGTAATTTTGGAGTACTTTGTCAAAATCATTTTACATCCCGGACCCCATATATAGACTTGAAACTAGAGGCAATAAATTTAGCTCCACTGCAGATGTTTCAGCACTGTTGCTCTCATTAGCAATTGTCATTAAGCAATACTAATGCAAGTTGCATACTCATTAGTTCAACCTAAAGCTTCTGATGAATTGTATCCACTACAGCCTTTAAAAGGTATTCATATTACACTTTGAGAGAAGTTAACCTGTGGCAAATTCAAATGAATGGGTTTTCTCTGGAAAGGCACACATGTCTTAATAAAATGTCTAACGGCTGAAAATGCATATCAGAGCAAAAATCAAACCCTAAGGTCAAAAGAACTGCCTGCAGAGCTCAGAGACTGGATTGCGTCAAGCCACACATCTGGGGGAGAGTTCAGAAAAAAAAGCCTGCTGCACTGTAGGTTCACAGAAGCATTTAGCCTCCATTATCCATAATGGAAGAAGTTTGGAACAACCAGGAACCTTCCTAGAGCTGGCCTCCTGGGCAAACTGAGCAAGTGATGGAGAAGGGTCTTGCTTAGACTGGTGACCAAGAACCTGATGATCTGTCTAGTTGAGTTCCATGATCATATATGCAGTTGGGAGAAACTTACAGAAGGACAAACATCACTGCAACTCTACACCAATCTTTATGGTCTTTATGGCAGTGTGGCCAAACTCAACCCTCTCTTCAGTGAAGACACGTGAAAACAATCTTGGAATTTGCAACAAAGCACCTAAGGAACTCTCAGATTGTGAGAAACCAGATTCTGTGGTCTGATGAGCCTCAATTCCAAGCATCATGTTTGAAGGAAACCTGGCACATGCTGTGGGGCTGTTTTTCAGTGACAGAGGCTGAGGGACTCGTCAGAGTAGAAGTATAGAGATAGCCTTAATGAAAACCCAGTCCAGAGCATTCAGAACCTCAGACTGAGCTGAAGGTTCACCTTCTAACAGAACAATGACCCTAAGCACACAGCAAGAGTGGCTTATAGACAACTCTGTGAATGTCCATAAGTGGTCCAGCCACAGCCTGAACTTGAACCCAATCAAGCATTTCTGGAGAAACCTGAAAATGTGCATCTGCCCCCATCCAACCGACAGAGCTTGAGAGGTGAAGAGCTGAGGCAGATAATTACCAAATGTTGATGTGCAAATCTTGTTGCATTCATACCCCAAAAGACTTGAGGCTGTAAAGGTGCTTCAAGTAAGTACTGTTTTAAGGGTATGAAAAAATGTGCAAAGTTGTCACAAATCAGCTGTTTACTTTGTCATTATGGTGTATGGAGTGTAGATTGATGTGGGGGAAAAAGTAATATAAAGCAGTTTGACATAAGACAGCAACATAACATAAATGTGAAAAAATTAAGGGGTATGAATACTTTTGCAAGGCACTGTAATTTTGTGTCATGTGGCAGACATTTGACAGCTCCAGGACTATGGTTATAACTACACATTAAAATTCTGCTTTTCATTGTTAGCTTTCTGTAATAAAGTGTTCAAATTTGTAATAAAGTATACCAATAAAACCATAATTCGTAAAAAACATTTGCTTGGTTTGTTATGGATGTGTGGACGACTACATGAAGAATATAGCATGCAGCTGCCCTACCGTTTTACACTAAATATACAGCATTTTAATTCGTATTTTTGTTAGTCTTACATCAGAGGGTTAACAAAACTTCGTGTCCGTGTTAAAAAACAAGATCAAATGCTGTGTACATCATTCATACGTTCTTACTGAATTGAAAAAGACAAATTACATAAGAATAATTTTAAGAACAATTTGCGCAGAAATTCATTCTGCTTATGTTTCACTGATGAGGCCAATAAGACATCCCAGAAGAGACCAGCGCTCTCCAAAAAACATCACTTTTAATCATTAATAAACCATTTTCATTCAATAGAAGATCTATGCGAAACAAATTCAGCATATCCAGAAAACATTTCAACTGAAATACTAAACCTTTCAAATAAATTCAAGTTTTTTGTTTCACAAACAGATGTTACAGTAAAGCAACGCTAAGTGATGGTAACCACTTTTCTCTTTAGACCTCAATAGACAAATATGTCATCGTAGAGGCCAGGACAGTTCAAGTTCGTCATCAGTTGGCTATGCCTTCAGCTTGTATAATTTGATACACTGTGAGATTCAGCCAATTCATATGTAATATGTGCCTTCCTCATTGAGAAAAAACAGGGAGACAACAAGTCTCGCCTTTCTCAATAGGATATCTCAATTAATGAACAGTAAGATGAAACGTCTACAAATCACTGTTGGAAACACCTAACAGGTTGCATCTAACTATCACAGCCAAATAGTCTCATTTGCAGTAAAGGCGCCTTTGAGGCGAGACAATGCAGCGGCTCCCCACTCCGAGAAAAAAAGCCGATGGGACTGAGGTTTGCGAGAGCGTTGGGGACGTGCATAATGCGGGCTAGTTGTTCCCCTCTGACTTGTATTGAGAGCAGGTGTCGGCCTGGCAAAACATCTGGACTGGGCTCTCTCACAATTCCCTCCAAATATAGATGCCTCCTGGAGTGAAGGATTAGAGAGGGAAGCAGCGGAAGAGGGAATCTCTCCAGAATCCTTGGAATGGGACAAATGGGATGCTCATGAGAAATTGTGGTTAACTGCTCGTCACAGGAGACTTATGAATCTGTTGGATGTTTTAGTGACTGAAGTCATAAATGTGACCTCTTTCCATGCGGATTTACAATTGTGAGCTTGTATAAATATTAACCATTCTTTTCAATAAAACAGATCAACATTTGATTTCAAGGATTAAATATTCAACTGTTTTATGTAGATTTATCGCAAGTGGTCTTCGTTTATTCCGGACACTGATACTGGCTGGTCATAGTTAAACTTGAATTTCAGAGCAAATCCGACCGTCTGACATACTTCGCATTCTCGTTGGCAGCCGCCACACATGGCAGATGTTCTTGTCTAAACACTGAAGTGCTTGACTGCTCACAAATCAGCAATGTGAACAATGCAAGTGTGACAAAAGCATGCAGATCGGGGATTACATGTAGGCCGAATGCAGGTGGCACTGGCATGCAGAACACACCTGTCACAAAGATAGGTCACGTCATTCCACTTCCTGTTCCCAAAAAAGAATCGATAGCACGCTACATGCTCAATGCCACCATGATAGCAACCTATCTAGCTAGCTGCCAACTAGATGTGGTTTGGTAACACTGGTTTAAAGAGCGCTGCAGTGATGACGTACAGATCTGGCCATTTAAAATGCGCGCGGGAAGTAAAGTGGTCTCGCGTGACGCCGGTGTATTCCAAAGGAACACGGAAAATACAATGACATAGGAAAGACATGATCAGTAGGGGGCAGTCATGTAACGCACTGGACTGGAGCAGGCTGAAAACATTGCTGCAAACTAAAAGGTACGGTAACCTGGAGGGGACACCTTCGGTTCACTTATGTTTGTCGTGGCCACACAAATGAATTCGTAGGAACGTCATATTACTTTTTGTCATTGCCACGAGATATTAATTCCTGGGAATGTCATATTATGTCGTGGCCACAAGATTATTTTGTCGAGGTAACGACATCCTTATGTTTAACGCATAAACAAACCTGCGTAACCATAACCCAGGATTATCAGAGATAGGTTTATTAATATTTTTTATTTTGAGTTAAGAAATGTTTTTATTAATTGTTATAGAAATTAATGCAATATTAAGTTATATATTAACAATAGGCAATGCTGTATATGCGAATGTCTGTGCGCGATGTAGACAGCATTCAAAAGTTTATCAAGAATTTATTACATATAAGTACTTCAAATTAAATAGCCCTGCAAGAAACATTTTATGCATCCTTAAGTCTTATCCATTAATTGATCCTTTTTTTCTGTAATAAATGTATTATTCGTTTATATTCAGTATGTCCCCCTTAATTTCGATCTCTTAACATTCCGAATCTAAATGATAAATGCTGACATGCCATGAAAGCTTTGATTATACTATATGGCATATATTCATTTTTAGTCTAATTATAACCTATATAGTGTTTCATTGTCGAGTGAATCATTCACGTTCCATTTGTAAATCGTATGGTCACACACGGGCATTAATACAATCATAAAGTCAAAACTTTATTGGCATAATTGTAGTTCACAATATTTGCTAAATATATGCCAAATAGCATTATATAAAGTTATTTAGGTTAAGCGATTCACAATAAAGAAAAAAGTAGATAGCTCTAAATCACTTATTATTTATTCTTATTGTAGGTTATTATTATTTCAATACCTGGTTAGGGCTATTTATTTTTAACGCCTGACAATTATGCCAATTACGTTTTGACTTTTTGATTGTATTTATCCCCGTGTGTGACGATTAATGAGCATGTTTTCATTTACAAATGAAACTACGTGAATGATTCATTTCTCAGTAAAACAGTTTAATATTTATATAGTCTAGTCTGTTAATTAGACTAAACAAAATAAAATATGTTCAATTCATATTTTATATGTTCAATTCTTTAGTTAAGAGAAGGAATGTAGGCCTATTTTACTGTGTGACGATAAATTATTTCCAAATGAAACTATGTGAATGATTCACTCTTCTTCAGTTATTTGTCTATTAGTTAGACTAAATAAAATACAATATATGTTAAATTTAACCTTTAAACTGCATTCCAGTAAAAACCCCAGTCATAGCACCTTTACAGTATCATTTACATTCAGAATGTTATGTAACGAGATCAAAATGAAGGAAAAAATAACGAATACAAACGAATAATACAAATATAATGGGAAAAAAAGAAGGTCAGTCAATGGACAAGATTGTGTGATGAATGAAATGTTTCTTGCAGGGCTATTTAATTTGAACTGGCCAACATGTAATACATGTAAACACTTGTGAAAGCTGTCTACATTGCGCACAGACAGCATTAGCATATACAGCATCGCCTGTATAATTATTTAATATTGTATTAATTTCTATAACAATTAATAAAGGCAAACAATTTCTTAACTCAAAACGAAATATCTCAAATAATTCTGGGTTACTAATGTCACGCAGGTTGGTTTATTCATTAAACGCGTGGCCACGAGAAATGCATGTTGAGCAAAAATACATTTCACGAAAATAATATAAAGATTACAAAACAAAGAAAACAAATGGAATGAGGGATATGCTTTAAAGTTCACGTAAAAGCCAAACATTAAGCGGCATCCTTCATGTTTTCTTTAATCAGCAAATACTTAACATTTTTTAATTATATTCACCTTCTGTTTTTATGACAATAAATTTTAAATTTTGAATTCTTATTTTTTTTTTTTTAGAAAAACGTCAGAACACCGGTCTCAAAAGTAGAAGCGAAAGTCTTGTTTCCACCAGCGCGGAATTTTTTTTATTCACCGTAATTGATGGATGTCTAAAACAAAAATAAGGAGAATCCTAAAACATATATATTTCTTAAAATAATAACATCTGAACTTCATACACAACAATACGGCAACGACTTTACAACAGGACACATTGTTTTATTTTAATTTTATTTTTTAGCTTGTACACCAATGGATTTCTGATGTCGGGATATTTCAGACTGCATCTCCACAGCTTAATCACTTTAGTATTAAACATACGGGTCAGGAGGCGGGTCGGGTACAATATTTATTTTTTTTTATTCTGCGGTCCGAGTTGCGGGTGGGTTATTTGAAAACGGTCGGGTTCGGGTTGTTTATCCACTGACCCGCGTGTCAGGTTGGACACTAATGTTTTGAAAAAAGTGGAGCGTGTGAGGAAAGCTTTCCCCTTCTCCCTGGCATGCATTTGAATGCTGAATTCGAAATGCAACTGAATGCAGTCGGAATCCGCCCCCAGCACCCCCAAGTCTCCAAATGTTGATTACAACAAGGCAACAGACAGCATTCAACACCCCACCCCACCCCCACTCTGCCATTCATAAACATTTCGCTCTTTATACTGCATGCCGCTTAACTCTGATGCCTCATTAACGGCTACTTTTCAGAAAACTGAAAAAAAAAATACACTTCCCTTTGGTTTCCCAGAACAGACTTAAGCCTAGTTCCAGGCTAAAATGATGTAAATCGGAGCTGTTTAAAGGAGAGAAAAAAAAAAAAAAAAAAAAAAAACTTACTGATCGTTGGTCGGAGATTCAACCCGCAGTTCGTGACTGGAAGCTGTTAAGAGACAGACTTAATGAACTTCTCCGAAATAGAAGAACTACTTTTCCACTTAAAAAAAAAAAGAAAAAGAAAAAAAGGTGGAAAAAAATTGCATAACTCACTGGAGCACTTTTGATACTTAACAATTGTTGTATTCGTTGTCAGTCATATGCTAAGCTTTATTGTCTTGAAAAGTGAGCCTTCTGTTTATTTGTCTAAATTATTTTCTATATTAGGATATAATACTAGGCTAGTATTTATGGACATTAGGCCAAATCTACATGGGTTTCTTCCCTTTCACTTCAATTAGTTTTTAAGAAAAAAGAAAAGAAGAAAACTGCATGTGCAGTGCGTCAAAATAATGTACGGCATCAAAATGTAAGAACAAATCTAAAGACAATAATAATAATAATAACAATAATAATAATAATACAATTAATTATTAACACTCCTAAAAGTAAAGTATAGTGCTCAGATACACTTACGGTAGGTGACCTAACCCTAGTTGATACTTTATTTCAACTTTTCAATTATTTCATTAATTAACTAATAAACAAATGCCTTTCCGATATGATATAAGTGAAAAGGGAGACGATTTCGAAAATGATTTCAGCAAAAGGCGGATGCGAACTCGGGTCTCCCGCGTCAAAAACGATATGTTACTCGTATTATCACTTACGCCACTGAAAATGTTGCAGTATAGCCGTCTTTTGTAATATTTGTAAATATGGAGTATTTGCATTGTGTAAAAACATTAAATAAAAGGCACCAGACTACAGAAAATGGCATATACTAAAGTATTTATTTTTCTGGGGGAGGACCCACCCACATTTATTTTGCTTCCGACGCCCATGCTTGATGATGAAGTATAGTCTACAGGATATAACAATAAAGTGCTTTTCCAATCCCGATTCCACAAGGTTTTATTCCGCATTCACCCGCTCCCGCTATATTAACTATATTATTCGACCGCTGCCCGCTTAGAATAAATTTCTAAGCACCAAAATCGCAAAAACAAATCAAAATAATAATAGTAATAATACTAATAAATAAATTAATTAATTTTTAACTCTATAAAAACAGTAGTTTATATTTAACCTCTCCATTTCTATTCCTCTCTACTCAAATTAATTGTCAGTGTATCTAAAATTGTGTATCTTAGAAAAAGAAAAAGAGGAACTACCTCTTAAACATGCATATCTTAATTTGATGTTGCTTTAAAACATATAATGTATTTTATTCTGAAGGTGAAAGTGGTCCAGTTATTTAACTGCCTGCTGCGCCGTCAGGATCACGTTTTTTTCCCCTTTTAATTAAGTGGATAGCTTACAATACTCGTTCAAGAGTAAGGGATTGCTCAAAACTATGCTATTTTACATATTTCTGTTATTTGTGTACAATCACAACGAAAAAACAGATGTGTATGCTATTTGTAAAAAAAAAAAATGTAAACAAGATGCTGGTTCAAGGGCGCGTCACAGAAATTGCCTACAATTCTGCATATAGGCTTGCTACTTATTTTATTTTATTTCGTTTTGTTAAATTATTATTCATTAAGAAATTTATATTTCGCATATGGGCATTTTTATTTATTTTACATACAGCTTTTTGGGGTTTTCTCTGTGCATAAGATCTGCGCGTGATGTTCTGATGTTTATGCTGCTTTTTGCTTGTGTACAATTAACCCCTCAAAACGAATTTAACTGTTATTAATGTGTCACAGCCACGTTTCAATTTAAATGTAATTTAGCACAATCTTGTCGTTAATAATAACTAAACGCGTCGGTTGTCGTTTGGAAAAAAAAACAGAAATTAACATTTCTATTTTCAATGCAGTCTAATAAAAGTTCAACAGGAAAAAAAGAAAAGAAAATAATAATAAAACTGCTCCTGCTTATGAATAAATTTTTGCTTGATGATGAAGTATCTAAATAGTCTATAGGATATAACAAAGTGCTTTTCCAGTCCCGCTTCCACGAGGTTTTATTCCGCATCCACCCGCTCCGCGCTATATTAACTATATTATTCGCCCGCGGCCCGCTTAGAATAAATTTCTAAGCACCAAAATCGCAAAAATACTGTAGTTTATATTTATCCTTCCCATTTCTATCTGTCTCTACTCAAATTAATTGTCAGTGTATCTAAAATTGAAAAAGAAAAAGACGAACTACCTCTTAAACATGCATCTTAATTTGATGTTGCTTTAAAACGCTGAAATATATAGCCTAATATATTTTATTCTGAAGGTGAAAGTTGTCGAGTAATTTAACTGCCCGCGGCGCCGTCAGGATCACTTGATTTTTTTCCCCTTAATAAAGTGGATACAGCTTACAATACTCGTTCAAGAGTACGGCATTGCTTAAAACTATGATATTTTACATATTTCTGTTATTTGTGTACAATCACAATAAAAATTAAATAAAATTAAAAAAAAAAACGTGTAGGCTATTTGTAAAAAAGAAAAAAAAAATGGAAACAAGTTGCTGGTTTAAGGGCGCATCACAGAAATTGCCTAAAATTCTGCATACAGGCTTGCTACTTATTAATTTGTCAAATTATTATTCATTCAGAAAAGAAAAACATATATTTCTTATGTGGGCCTATTTTATTTATTATTATATATAGGTTTATTGGGTTTTTCTCTGTGCATAAGCTCTGCACGTGAGGTTCTGATGTTTATGCTGCTTCTTGCTTGTGTATAATTAATCCCTGAAAACGAATTTAGCGGTTTACGTCAGTTGTCGGTTGGAGAAATAAAATAACCGAAATTAACATTTCTGTTTCCGATGCAGTCTAATAAATGTTCGTCAGGAAAACAAAGAAAGAAAACAAAATAACAATACAACTGCACCTGCTTATGAATAGGCTATCTTTTTGCTATTGGTTTGAACCATAATTTCAGGAAAGAGGAATCATTGAACTATTGTACTGGTATTTGTGACCAACGCCCCCTAGAGCTGGCCATGGTGTTTGGCTACAGAATGTTGTTCCTTGCGCCACCTGGTGGATATTATATGAAGTGCAACAACGTTGTAAAAAAATCTAAAAAAGCCGCTGCGGCAGGACGCGTGCCCACGCGTGCCGAATTGCAGGCTGCCGCGTGAAAATAGACGCATTTTTAATGGCCAGATCTGTATTTTGTACACCAACACCTTGGTTCCCTCAATAAAAACCGAGTAGGATTTCATTGGGTTTTGGATTGTTGCAGAAAATAAGCTTTGTGACCAACAAAAGAGATTTGTGTTGTTTTGAGATGTTTTGTTAATCATAATAATTTTCTCAAATGAACACACCTTTATGAATTCTGAAGCCTAAATACAACAGTCTAAGAACGAACTACACCACCTTCAACATCACAATAATTAAAAAGCAGGTCATATGGTATTTTAAAGTGTCCTAATATTGTGTTAGAGTCCCCTGCTACAGGTTTAAATGCATCTAAGGTTAGAAATATACATTAAAAGGGGTCATATGATGTTGCTAAAAAGAACATTATTTTGTGTACTTGGTGTAATGCAATGTGTTGATGCGGTTTGAGGTTCAAAGGACATTATTTTCCACATATTGTACATTATTGTTGCTCCTCTCTGCCCCATCTTTCTAAAATGCTTCGATTTTTACAAAACGCATCGTTGATGAAAAGCGGGGTGTTCTGTGATTGGCCGAATACCTCAAGCGTGTGAAGGAAATGTTACGCCCCTAACCATGTTGTGATGCCGTTTCTTGGCTCGACAAAACATAAACAATAAAACCCATTATAAACGAGGCATTTGTTGCATCCAGAGGACATAACTACTGATTATAATGACTCATATTGTCTTTTTACGTGTTGCATTGTTCCGCATAAACATAACACAATGTCTGCATTTTCGATTGTAGAACAAGAAACAGCAAGCACTACTCTACACTGCTCAAAACTCACGTTTGAATAGTTAGTATTAAATTCTTTAAATATGAAAACGTACTTACAGGCCGTCAGTCAGAAGCGCAGACTGTCCTTGCAGTGTTGGAATTGCCCCCATCTATAGCCTTAACCCTTTGTGTACAGCTTGCATTGTAAGCTGCTTTCCCAGGTTCAGGAAACAGTCCTCCGTGAAATGCGCAGCATCCACTCGAATATTTGCATTGTACTTCTTCCGGAACAGTGTTGTAAATATAACTTAAACACTGATTTCTAGCTTATTTTGCAATGAAACACACTGCGTTTCCACAACATGGCGGCTGCAACACTACTACAGCCTGTAAAAGTTACGCCTTCTTTCTTTCCATATACATATGTGCGATGTTATGCAAATCTACTCACCCCATGACACGGACCAGTGGGGGGCGTTTGAACGAGCCGTTTTAGGGAGGTATGGCTGACTCTCAACTTTTATAATGAATATCTCTTTGGGTTTGAGACTTTAAGATCTTATCTATACACAAACAGCTTGTAACACTCCAAAGACAAAGGAAAACAAGAAACTGCATCATATGACCCCTTTAATATTAAGATAATTTTGCAATGATTTCGAACTGATTCGTTCAAAGCAGTTCTGAGCTTAAGGTCTGTAAACCCCTCCCTTCCATAAGCCTACTCTGCTCTGATTGGTCAGCTGGCCAAGTCTGTTGTGATTGGTCTTCCGCATACAATGCAAGCGAATTGCGAACACAGCTAAAATTTAGCTGCTAAACTGTAAACACTTCACAAAACAAAAATGGTGGATAAGTTAGCCGAGTACTAACATGACTGATGAAACAATACGTGACTGAGTTCACAGTGATTTATCAGAACTATTTCAGTAAGATTTCAGTATCTGGAAACCTAAAGCTGCACTAGGTGTACATCATATTTTAGCACAAAAAAAAAAAATGATATTTTGAGCACTCAGTCGAAAATCTACTTAAAGGTTGTGGTTCGGAGACTTGATAGCAACTGCTGTTTTCAAGAGAAGTAAAAGCTTTAAAGAAATCCCAAGTTTAGGGATGCATTTACCCCTGGTTTCACAGACAAGGCTTAAACCTAGTCCCAGACTAAAACATAAGTCTGAGCTGTTTCAACTGAAAGAAACTTGCACGGATTGATCTTAAAATCTGTCAATGTCTTTGTTTATCTCAAGATGGACACCAGTAATGTTTTTTATAAGGCACGTTTATAAAAATTACTTAAGGCAAAACACTGCAGGGGAAAAAGGTAAAAAAATTAACTAGTTATCACCTTACTTACCCAGTTGATTGATTACATTGATAATTTCAAACATATTTTGTATTACAAGTTTTCTAAAATGTTATGTCTAAATATGCAAATGAGGCAGTATTGAATGAAATATGTGCTAATTTGCATACATTTCTGGTACAAAAATCAAAACACTGGATGAAGTCAGATTTAAAATTCTTGTTAAATTTTTTGGACACATTAGAGTCAAATGTTGTTACAGAGGGGATTTGGGGAATGTTGTCACTCCATAACTCAGAATAAACTTAGAACAGACAGAAAACAATATATTTTTTACATATTTTGGGGGAATAAATTTGTATATGCAAATTATATATGAACAAATCCCTCCATAAAAACCTTCAGGATATAGACTGGAATAAAAATGCAAAGTTTGGTGTGTGGAAGTGCAACTGAAGTGGAGATTAATGGCTCAGTGTAAGAGAAAAAAACTCATTTAGAGAAAACGGCCTTTAAAATATGGATTGTAATTGAAATCTATTGACACAAATAGATAAAGTGCTATAAAAGAAACACTTAACAGTGTCTTTTGGATATTTTCTTTCCACAAGTCTGTGAAACCAGGGGCCTCATTTATAAAGACTTGCGTAGAAACCATCCTTTTTCTACGAACTTTTCTGATTTGATCGTAAGAGCGATTCAGAGAAAACGAACGTACCACGAAATCCATGCGTACGCCAGTCATTCGGTTATAAATCACAAATGATTGTGGAATTGTGTGCAGCTGAATGTTCCGCCGTCGAAACGCCCCTGCTTAATTAATTAACTAACATATAAAATGAGCTCATTCCTAAAGCAAAAACTCTGTGACAATGGCAAGTAAAAAGGAGCGCAAGAAATCAAATTATAGTGAGGCTGAACTATCTGCAATACCAGGCATTACCACAAGGAAACGGTCGTACGCCAAGCTGGAATCTGACGTGGAGATAAGTACTTTTCCACGTCAAAGACGGTTTTTATAAATCTGTACTTTGACGTGGATTTGATCGTACGAACACTCTAAGATCAAATCAGTGCGTAAGAAAGTTTTATAAATGAGGCCCCAGGCCTTAATGTTGTAGAATAAAACATTATAATATCTTGAGTTTTTGTTAACATCAGGACCTTATTTTACTAAAAACAAATTCAAAAATTTACTTCAGGGTCAATAGAAGAGATTTTGGGGTTTTGGCCTACAAAAAAATGCATCATCCCTCAATCACTATGCTGTAGCTCAATGTTTTATAACGTAAACTTTGCTGCAATAGTTACAGAAATGAAATAACAATTTTAATATGCATGCTTGGTAAAAAAAGCACAAAAACTACACTAAAATTATAAGTAACATTTTACAATAAGGTTTCATTTGTTAACATTAGTTAATGGATTAACTAACATAAGTGTGAAGTGAACAACACATTTCTTGCACTATTTTTTAATCTTTGATAATGTTAGTTAATGAAAAAACATTCACTGTCATTCATTGTTTGTTCGTGTTAGTTCACAGTGTATAAACTAATGTTAATAAATACAATGTGTGATATTAATGTATTAGTAAATGCTGTAATTATCATTAACTAAGATTAATAAATGCTGTAGAAGTATTGTTCATTGTTATCTAATGCAGTTAACTAATATATATTAATGAACCTTATTGTAAAGTGTTACCAAATTATCATCAAGGATGTTGGGTTTATGCTTAATGCCGTCCTTGAATGGGGTCAACACCAGCAAAACTAGTAAATCTAGTAAAGCTGTAATAACCAAAGTTGGGAAACAATAAATTCATATGAAAGGGTTTTAATGAAGTCCCAAAATGATCCAAAAATTTATGGATCCCTGAGAAGGGGGTTTAATTTGCAATACTGTGGAAGAGCTATTCCCTCTGCGAGAGGCAGTTAGAGCAGACATATTGCTGGCTTTCACTTAGTGTCATTCATCAGTGAAGGCCCATGTGTTGATATCATTTAGTCAGCACGAATGTGGACTGCAACACCTCCCACCCACCATGATGAGCACTAAACAATGAAGACATCAAGAAAACATGCAAAAAAAACAGCCGTTTGCCTGAAGATATGTTCATGCATAGGGTTGCATATCAAGAACCGGTTCCAAATTTCCAAGAATGTGCATTTCGATTACACTTTTACAACTGCGTTTGAATTTTAATCTGACTTTAAACCATTTAAACCATTAAGGCCGCGATCACACCGAACGCGTTTTTGCAGTGAGAGGCGCCTTTTTTGAATGGTCTTCTGTTGGCAGTGAGCGTTCTACGCGCTGCTTATGCCCACCGGGTGCCTCGCGTTTTCGCCGCCTGCTGCGCCTTGCGTTTTTGCAGAAGCGCTCTGAGCGCCTGAAATTGAAAAAAAAGCAACTCTGAGCGGAAAAACGCCCGACGTCATTCGCGTTTTTTCCATTGTCCAATCGAATGAATGGAGAGGCGGGCCTTCTGTTGTGGTGACGAAAGTTTACCATTGCTTAAAAAGTCCGGAGACTGCAAGAAATGGAGGAGAAACTTTTTTGTTGTGGTGACGAAAGTTTACCATTGCTTAAAAAGTCCGGAGACTGCAAGAAATGGAGGAGAAACTTTTGGTGTCTGTCGTGGGTAACCCGGAGCTGTATTTTTTAGGATTTCTGCTAATATGACATTTTAATTAACAGCAAAAACCAAAGATTTTTGGTCGTTGCCTAGCAACATAAAAAAACCGCAGCACACTGCTCTTTTTTTAAAAGTCACCAAAAAAAGGCAGTGCTGTGCGCCTCGCGTTTTTAGAACTAAAAGACGCGTTCGGTGTGATCGGGGCCTAAGGATATTGCACTCTGTTTTGCGTGCCGTGCACCTCTGAAACATGTTTGGATCAAACCTAGGATTTGATATGAATCGAAATCGACAAGTACATTCAAAATTGGAATCGGAATTGATCAAATTCCAACGTTACCCAACCCTATTCAAGAATCTACTTTGCATGAGACAAAAGTCAGTCAAAGTGTGCTTTCAAAGCCCAACATGTGAAGTAATTTCACACGTGTCTGTCAGTTTATCTGTGTGCTTCCAATTACAATGATGGCTTCTATTAGTCATCACGTTTCTGAGCAGAAAAACACAATGATAGTTTATGGAAAACTTGAGCACCACCAGGACGAAGCTATCAGATTCATTCATCTGTTATTGAGTAAGACGAGGCCTAGAGGTATATCATTTGAATGACAGCCAGTCATGCAAACAAACAAGCCCTTTAAAGGAACTATTGCCGCAATGTTTTCTGATGCCCTTGGAGAACAAGTACTACAAGGAGTTTCACTTTTTGTGCATTAAGTGACAAAATAAATACGCTTTTTCAAAATTGAGGCCATAACGTTTCATCCAAGGTGTCCGAACAACAAATCTCATTCACTAAGCATGCATACAGGTATGCTTAAATTTGTGTGTGAAATCTGCATGCAATGTTTTCACAAACAATTCATGACTCGCTTAAAAATAAAGGTGCTTCATGATGCCATAGATGGTTCCATAAAGAACATTTAACATCTCAAGAACCTTTCTGTTCCACAAAAGGTTCTTAGTAGTGACAGGTTCTTCAGATTATAAAAGGTAAGAAAGAGATGGTTCTTTAAAGAACCTTTGACTGAATGGTTCTTTGTGGAACCAAAAATGGTTCTTCTATGGCATCACTATGAAGAACCTTTTAAAGCACCTTTATTTTTAAGAGTGTATAGCAAAAGAGTAACCTTGAGCTGCAAGGTTGTGCATGACAGTGACACTTGGGATCACTCAAGGATCTTGCTGCAGGTCTTTAGGGAGCGTCATATGTTTACAGAGAGTGATGAAAGGCTGTAAAAAACAATATTGTGCAGAAAGCCCTTATATGAGATGGTTTGGGTGTGTTTTATGCAAATTAATAACCTTGGGCGCACAGTCGCTCATTTAAAACACTCTCAATTCATTAAATGAAGTTAAGAACTAGCTCGTGCATACGTATGTTATGAATTAGGTAGAATTTTTCTTGTGAGAAGTTTTTTTTCTTTGCATACAAATACAAAATAATCCATGCAATTATTAGTGAATAAGACCCACTGCAAATTCATGTCACTTTAAGCAGCCATATCTAGCTGATGTCAACATGGACAGGTTGTGTGACATGCCTCCATCTGCAAAAATTATTAACAACTATTATGGTAAAACAATACAACCCAGACTAGCTCCACCTACGAGCACACCTCCACAAGCTCAACTGTTTTCAGAAAGAAATGTAGAGCTGTGTGTGTTATGTCTGCTTTTAAAATGGTGTACAATGCCGCTCAAAAGTTTGAGATCAGTATGTTTTGTAATGTTTTTTAAAGAATTCTTATATGCTCTATAAGGCTGCATTTAAAGAAAATACAGAAATATTGTGAAAAATTATTACAGTTTAAAATAATGTTGTTCTACATTAATATATTTTAAAATATAATTCATTCCTGTGATGCAAAGCTAAATTTTATCAGCCATTACTTCAGTTTTCAGTGTCCCATGATTCTTCAAAAAAAATTCTAATATGCTGATTAATGAATAAAAGGTTCAAAAGAATAGCATTTATTCAAAATATAAATATTTTCTAACAATATAAGTCTTTGCTATATTGCTAACACATCTTTGGTGAATAAAAATATTAATTTCTTTCAAAGAATTAAAGAATAGAAATGTAGTGCCCCCAAACTTTTAGATGGTAGTTTATATTGTTACAAAAGATTTCTATTTTAAATAAACGCTGTTCTTTTCAACTTTTTATTTGTTAAAGAATCCCCATTTAAATGACATATTCACATAGAAAACAGTTATTTTAAATTGAAATAATATTTTACAATTTTGATCAAATAAATGCAGGCTTGCACATCTTTAAAAACCATTAAAAATCATACTAATCCCAAACTTTTGAGCCGCAGTGTAGGTGTTATCTGCTGCAGACTGACGTCACAGTTACCTGACCAAACACAAAATACATTTCTTTATGTATGCAATTATGAAAAAAAAAAAAAACATTACTCATTAATATATATCTGGAAGTATTAATAGCAGAAATTATATGGGCCGTTCTACAGAACTGGTAATGCAGAGTTGGAAATGCATATATTTTTTGCTATTTTATTTTATTTAAAGGGGTCATCGGATGCAAAAATCAATGTTGACAGTTTGTGTACACAAACACTCTACAATGATAAAAATCCACACAGTGGTATTTTTTAATCTTTAAAAGTAATATCCCCTTTTTAAAATCAGCTCGTCATCCCACGGCAGAGAGGGGCGGGGTGAGCAGAGCTCATTAGCATTTAAAGGAACATGCAACAGAAAAGCTCGCTCTAAAAAGGGCTGATTTTGACCAGGTAAAAAGAGTGTTTTTTACACTACCATTGAGAAATTTTAACCAAAGTATGTTGCAGAATTTTCATTAAGACCCTAAAGAATCCTATCAACTTGTGTCAAGTTTTTAGAGGCATAAAGTTGATCATACTGATTTCAAATTTAAGGATTAATTATTTTGAATATTGCATTGAACCAAACACTCTCATAACGTCTCATAATTCAATACAATTTTGACAAAACAGCCCATGTTCCGGTCGTGACTGCACATTTTCGGTAGTGACAGTAATGTTTTGGTAGCGACCACATCACATTACCGAATTTTAACCCACTACCAAAACATACAAAATACTAAAAATGTGCATAACTGATCGAAAATTGTGTTTATTTCCCCCAAATAAAGGATTATGTGCTCCCTTTTGTCACTACCGAAACAATAACATATTTTGGTCATGACTGTTTCGGTAGTGACAATTATATGGGATAACATCCAGAGAAAAAACATTTTGAATAGAAACTGTTGTATATAATGTTGTATATATAAAAACTAAATGTTATGGAATAACACCCATAAAAAGTGTGCTTATTTGCAGAAAAAAGTATTCGGTAGTACACATGGCCCACATACAATAAATACTACAATACAACCCTTTATTACTATATTGCACTTCACTGCATTAGAATTGCGTTAAAATGCATCAACTTGGAAATAAATCTCCATGTCTTTAAGTATGTACGCACTCAGCATTATTTATCTGAATGCTTTAATATGATGTATGTATTTCATTCAGAGTCTTCAAGAATGCACAAATTCTGTCGTTTTACTAGAATTACAGTTTCCATAGGACTTACACTTAATAATAAAGGTGCTTCACGATGCCATAGAAGAACCTTTTTTGTCTAAATGACATGTTTTCGGGAAATTTGGCTTCTTATATGATCTAATCGAGTCAGCATTTATCGAATCTGTTTCAGTTTCTTTTCAGGAACAACAAAAGTTCAAAGGAAGTTCAGCGCACTGCTTTGATTAACTTAGAACTGAATCTGCAGGTTTGTCAGTCAAACCATTATATATTGTTTAAATAATATAAAAATAAAATATAAAATTAAAATACATAACCTTGTTATATGGCTCATTTATTTATCCCAATGTTAGAATTACAGTTTCCATAGGACTTACACTCCTAAAAATAAAGGTGCTTCACGATGCCATAGAAGAACCTTTTTAGTCTAAATGGTTCTATAAAGGACCTTTAACATCTTTCTGTTTCACAAAAGGCTCTCTGCAGTGAAAGAAGGTTCTTCAGATTATAAAAAGGTAAGAAAAAGATGGTTCTCTAAAGAACTTTTGACTGAATGGTTCTCTGTGGAACCAAAAATGGTTCTTCTATGGCATCGCTGTGAAGAACCTTTTAAAGCACCTTTATTTTTAGGTGTTAATTAATTATTAATTTAACCAATATTTAAATCATCAACTACTTCAAAACATTTAAATGTATAGGATATAGGATATAGCATTGTAATATGACTTCAGATATAAAAACACTGACTCAACATCATGTTTTGTCATGAAAATAATACGATTTCAAGTTATTTCAATATAATGTTTATTGTTTAGGGATACTGATGAGTAGCAATACAGCTAGAAATGAAGAGATGGCTTCATTTTTTAAATGCATTTCTTTTTAATTATATTAATATATTTGATTTTAAGAACATTTCAGTTTACTTTTGATGTCCAGTGTAAAGTTTGAGTCTTGAAACAAAACCAGAGAACTATTGACTGCTCAACACACAAAGAAATGTGTGCTTGTATTTTGCAAGTGTTTGTCCAAAGCCTTTATAATGGCATTGACCTCAGTCAGTAAAAGTGACATGTCAAGGCCTGTTTTCCATACCAGCCCTGGCCTAAGAATGAACTGTTCCCTTTCATTTGCATCATTGCAGTTCTGAGTGTGACTTAAGTGTCACGGCTCCAACGTCTAACATTTGTTTTGTTAAAACCCACAGATGATCTCAGCGAATGCCACAATCTCTGCAGGTATTGCACGTTAGGAATTGCACGTGGGCTCTCTTTTCCCGCCCAGTGCCAGAAACAAAGACATAGCGTAACGCAGACCTGTTTGTTTTGACACTCACTTGTGAAGACTAGTGTCTATTGCATGTCTTACGTTACACTGCAAGGACATGTTTTCGGGAAATTTGGTTTCTCAAATGATCTAATCTGAGTCAGCATTTATGGAATGAGTTTCAGTTTCTTTTCAGGAACAACAAAGTTCAAAGGAAGTTCAGCACACTGCTTTGATTAATTAACTTAGATCTGAATCTGCAGGTTTGTCAGTCGCATGAAACTAGTTAGAATGTTTTAAACTATTATTCATTGTTAAAACAATATAAAATAAAATATATAAATAAAAATACATTTAATTGTTATATAGCTTTATTTATCCCTCTGTTAGGCTTCATTCCCAAAACCTTCAGAATCCATTGCCAGCATAATGGCTTAATCCATACAAAGATGGACAAATACAGCCTTAAAAGGGAGTCTACTAAATATAAAAAAGAATGCTGGGGGCCAAACAACATTCAAGATATGGACAAAAAGATTCCATAGAAGAAAGCTAATCATGCAGGTTTGAAACAACATAAGGGTGTGCAAATTATGACAAAATTTTCATTTTGGAGTAAACAATTCTCTTAGCTGCTGTTCACTAGAATCTGTGTGGTTGCAAGTCACTATGGTTGCTAATAGGTGTACATACCTTGTAGTATCCAACTGTATCATAAGGCGACTCGTGAACATCACTGTCTGAGTTTACTGAACTTTTTTTTTTTTTTTTAAATCATGTATAAAAACAAAATAACAGGTTTTTGAGCCCGTAAATCACAACTTCAAACCACGACTCGCGACTTTGTACTCAGTACTATCGCATCTCTGGACCACAGCAGACTTCTTTCACCTCAATAGAAAGCGTATTTACACTGAATCTGAATCATTCTCTATCCCCTATATAGTGCACCACGTGCCATTAATTGTAAAGAAAATACTAATTCTTTGAACAAGTGACCAATTTCAGCTGCAGCGTCTATTTATAGTGTAATATTTATAGTTTAATAACTTAATGGTGTCACAGCACACTTAAAACTTTAGTAATTGAAAATCTTACCTGTTGGCGACTCTTCTGTCATCTGTTGTGGTCTCTTCATTCTAAAGATATTCACATACCTGCAGAAGTCTTGACTTGATATTGTAGAGATGTCGTTTCACACGCTGGTGTGTTTGTGTACACATATATACATATAACTATGCTTGAAACTTCTCTCATAGTTTAAATAAAGTAAGGGAGATGCTAGCAGTCCCGTCCAGATGGGACGCGGCAGAGCTTTCCTGCTTCCCCAGCCTGTTAGGGTGGCCTTTTCCTAATTGCACTGGGGCTTACAGGTTTCCTGGATGCAGATATTAACAGACTGCGCTATGGGCCCATAGCTGATCTGTCCCGCCCAGAGTTCTGCACCGGAGCAAGGAAACAATCCGACAGAAAGAAGGGCCAGTTTGTTACAGGTTTTTTTTTTTTTTTTTTTTTGTAAGGGACTTTCTTATTAAAAAACAGCATTTGTCGTTTTTTGGCAACCTAGGATGCGCCCTGTGTCCCACCCACCACGACCTTACAGGACACACCTTAGTCCTAACTCTTAAGTGTTTCCTCTGGGGTGAACTCACAACCTTGCCCAAATATTCCAGGTCACCAAGGTGTGCCATGCGCAGAGTTGCGCTCTTGGTCCATTGCTCTCCGCCCCCCTCCAGAGGGCTGCAGCAAAGCTTCCCTGGCCTGTTTGGGTGGCCTCTCCCTAAATGCACAGGCACTTACGGGTTGCCTTGATGCAGACTATAACAGACTGCAGTATGGGCACATAGCTGATCAGCCCCGCCCAGAGATCTCCACTGGAGCTCGGAACCAACAAAACGACAAAAAGAAAGGTCAACTTGTTACAAATTTTTTGTTTTTTTGTTTTAAATAGTTTTTGTACAATTTGATTAGTTAATTTCAGATATTTGTTCTTTAAAAAAAATAAAAATTGTCGTTTTTTGGCAACCTAGGTTGCACCCTGTGTCCCACCCACCACAACCTTACAGGACACACCCTAGTCCTAACTCCAAGTGCGTAACTGGGGTGAACTGACAGCATTGGCCATCACCTGTGGAAGCAATAAAAAATGTAAAATCATACCTGTTGGTGACTCCTGTCATCTGTCGTGGTCTCTTCTTTCTGATGATAATCACTTACCTGCAGAAGTCTTGATACTGTAGAGATGTAGTGTCACGCTGTTGTGTGTGTATACAAATATATACTTATAACTATGCGTGACAATTCTATTATAGTTTAAACAAAGTAAAGCAGAGCTTCCCTGCCTCCCCGGCCTCTCCCTTATTATGCAGGAGAGTTACAGGCTTCCTGGATTATTTGGGCACATAGTTGATCTGTCCCGCCCAGAGTTCTGCACCAGAGCTAGGAACCAATCCAACATAAAGGCCAATTTTTTTTTGTTTTATTTTTTTTTTTAAGAGTTTTTGTACAATATGCTTAGTCCATTTCAAATTCATTGTTTAAAGCAATTTGGCTGGATATTCTTTTAAAAAAATATTACTTGTTGGTTTTTTGTCAACCTAGGATGCGCCCTGTGTCCCACCCACCACGACCTTACAGGACACACCCTAGTCCTAACTCTAAGTGTTTCCTCTGGGGTGAACTCACAACCTTGCCCAAATATTCCAGGTGACCAAGGTGTGCAATGCGCAGAGTTGCGCTCTTGGTCCAGCAGAGCTTCCCTGGCCTGTTTGGGTGGCCTCTCCCTAAATGCACAGGCGCTTACGGGTTGCCTTGATGCAGACTATAACAGACTGCAGTATGGGCACATAGCTGATCAGCCCCGCCCAGAGATCTCCACTGGAGCTCGGAACCAACAAAACGACAAAAAGAAAGGTCAACTTGTTACAGATTTTTTTTATATATATAGTTTTTGTACAGTTTGCTTAGTTCATTTCATATATTTGTTATCAAATTGGTTGGGATTTTCTTTTAAAAAAAATGAAAAATTGACGTTTTTTTGGCAACCTAGGTTGCGCCCTGTGTCCCACCCACCACAACCTTACAGGACACACCCTAGTCCTAACTCCAAGTGCGTAACTGGGGTGAACTGACAGCATTGGCCATCACCTGTGGAAGCAATTAAAAATGTAAAATCATACCTGTTGGTGACTCCTGTCATCTGTCATGATGTCTTCTTTCTGATGATAATCACTTACCTGCAGAAGTCTTGATACTGTTTAGATGTAGTGTCACGCTGTTGTGTGTGTGTACAAATATATACTTATAACTATGCGTGACAATTCTATTATAGTTTAAACAAAGTAAAGCAGAGCTTCCCTGCCTCCCTGGCCTCTCCCTTATTATGCAGGAGATTTACAGGTTTCCTGGATTATTTGGGCACATAGTTGATCTGTCCCGCCCAGAGTTCTGCACCAGAGCTAGGAACCAATCCGACATAAAGGCCAATTTTTTTTTATTCTTTTTTTAAAGAGTTTTTGTACAATATGCAAAGCCCATTTCAGATTAATTTTTTATAGCAATTTGGTTGGATTTTCTTTATAAAAAAATATTACTTGTCGGTTTTTTGGCAACCTAGGATGTGCCCTGTGTCCCACCCACCACGACCTTACAGGACACACCCTAGTCCTTACTCTGTTTCCTCTGGGGTGAACTCACAACCTTGCCCAAATATTCCAGGTGACCAAGGTGTGCAATGCGCAGAGTTGCGCTCTTGGTCCAACAAAGCTTCCCTGGCCTGTTAGGGTGGCCTCTCCCTAAATGCACAGGCGCTTACGGGTTGCCTTGATGCAGACTATAACAGACTGCAGTATGGGCACATAGCTGATCAGCCCCGCCCAGAGATCTCCACTGGAGCTCGGAACCAACAAAACGACAAAAAGAAAGGTCAACTTTTTACAGATTTTTTATTTATATAGTTTTTGTACAGTTTGCAGTTAATTTCAGATATTTGTTATCAAATTGGTGGGGATTTTCTTTAAAAAAAAGAAGAAAAGAAATTGTCGTTTTTTTGGCGACCTAGGGTGCGCCCTGTGTCCCACCCACCACAACCTTACAGGACACACCCTAGTCCTAACTCCAAGTGCGTAACTGGGGTGAACTGACAGCATTGGCCATCACCTGTGGAAGCAATTAAAAATGTAAAATCATACCTGTTGGTGACTCCTGTCATCTGTCATGGTCTCTTCTTTCTGATGATAATCACTTACCTGCGAAAGTCTTGATACTGTTTAGATGTAGTGTCACGCTGTTGTGTGTGTTTACAAATATAAACTTATAACTATGCGTGACAATTCTATTATAGTTTAAACAAAGTAAAGCAGAGCTTCCCTGCCTCCCCGGCCTCTCCCTGATTGTGCAGGAGAGTTACAGGTTTCCTGGATTATTTGGGCACATAGATGATCTGTCCCGCCCAGAGTTCTGCACCAGAGCTAGAAACCAATCCAACATAAAGGGCAATTTTTTTTAAATTCTTTTTTTTTAAAGAGTTTTTGTACAATATGCTTAGTCCATTTCAGATTCATTTTTTATAGCAATTTGGCTGGATATTCTTTTAAAAAAATATTACTTGTTGGTTTTTTGGCAACCTAGGATGCGCCCTGTGTCCCACCCACCACGACCT
>NC_133363.1:8538422-8730753 GCF_049309525.1 Garra rufa | reverse complement strand
GGTATAGTGTGTAATGTTTCAAAAGCTTTTTATTTAAGATAAATGCTGGTATTCGGATCTAGCTATTCATCAAAGAATTCTAAAAAAAATGAATAAATTACATTTTAAAATATGTCCAAATAGAAAGCAGCTATTTTAATTCATTTAATTAATTATTTAAAAATATTTCACAACTCTTGCTGTATTTAGGATCAAATAATAAAGGACTTGGTGAGCAGAAGAACCTTCTTTAAAAAACATTCAATCTTACTGTTCAAAAACTTTTGACTGCTAGTGTTTTTTCTCAGACTGCATTCAAGCAAAAACATTATCTCTTGCTTTCCAAGATGTCTCAAAAAGTCTGTAAGAAACAAACCAACCTTCTTGGATGCCTGTCAAGATTAGAAGTACCTGCTCTTTGTCCTGCAATAGAAAGTTCACGAGTGGGTTTGTAAGACGCCATAGTCTTTGACCCAACAGATGAGAAAACACCATCCCAAATACCATTCTGTGTGCATGGTCTCTGATAAAAGCATCTTGTCAATGTCTCATCCTCCCAGATATGCGGTACTTCTAGGATTGATCTTAAGGTTACCCAAGCCTGTAATATCCCAGCAACATGCCGACCTACATGAGCTAATAAAAATGTCATCTTGAACTCTTTTGTATAATTTATGCTCTACCTCATCTCTATTGTTCTTCAGTGTGAATCAACAACAGATTTATCAACAATCAGGCCTATCTGGCTCAGAGCTCGTCCTTGGTTAGACTGCATATTTTCAGGTTATGTCAACATTAGTGACCTATAAAAAGCAGTGTTCTAAAACTTGTTTCTTTCATTATGTGGCAGTAACATCCGTGCTCAGCTTCAGGTGCTCTTAAGAAGCGTCAAAAGGAAAACAGGAACACTTGTCTGTCAAAATATAGACGCCTGTTTCCTCTCGCAGGCTATAAAAGGACATCATTGCCAATGACTTTATCCACATTTCCTTTGTCTCAGTGTGAGGCCTGAAGAATGGCCTATCTGCCTGAATGAATCTGTCCGCTGCTTTTGACACAGTTTCTTGGTGAAGTCTTTGATGAGCAGCTGATTTTCAAAGACCACATTGCAAAGAATGCTTGATCTTGCAGATTCGCACTGCATAACATCAGAAAGATTCTGCCCTTTCTAACGGAGCATGCTGCACAACTTCTTGCCCAGGCCCTTGTCATTTCTAGGCTAGACTACTGCAATGCCATTCTGGCTGGACTTCCATCATGCTCAATCAAACGTCTACAAATGATTCAGAAGGCACCGGCATGACCGGTCTTCAGCAAGCCCAAAAGAGCCTATGTTACACCTCTCTTTATCTGCTTGCACTGGCTGCCAGTTGCGGCTCGCATCAAGTTCAAGACATTGGTGCTTGCATACAGAACAACCACAGGCTCTGCGCCTGCCTGCTTCCACTCAATACTATGAATCTACATTCCCTCCAGAAGTCTGAGATCCGCTTGTGAACGACGCCTCGTGGTACCATCAGAGAGAGGCACAAAATCACTTGCCAGAACTGTTTCTTACACTGTTCCTGGCTGGTGGAACGACCTGCTAACCCCTATCCGTACCACTGACTGCCTGACAATCGTCAAGCAACAGCTGAAAACGCATCTCTTTCAACACTATTTGATTTCATCTTAATTAAAAAAAAAAAAAAAAAATACTTTGTCTTTCTCTTTATTTATTTCTTCTCTTTCTAGCTGGTAGCTGATATCTGAAACTTGGTATTAGGAACACTTCCTGTGTCTGTTTGCCTCTTCAAGATGAATCGCTTTATGTAATCCCCAATTGTATGTCGCTTTGGATAAAAGCTTCTGCAAAAAGGCTAAATGTAAATGTTTTGATGCACCTGTCAACCCTCATGGCAAAGGGCATCTCAGGAACTGCACTCCAATGGTTTGAGTATTACCTCTTAGCATGGGCGACATTTGACTCTTGAGTCGGGGGTGCAAGAAAAAAAAATGAATGAAAAGAAAATAGCAAAAGAAAAATCTTTTTCAGATAAGCATCAAAACAATACCTTACCATATTGTTACGCAGTCAAGAATAACTTAAAAGAGGATTCCAATGTTTACTAAACTGTGGATGAGCTTTTGACACTTGCTGCTGGTTTGAATCTGACTTGAATGCTTCCAGTTTTAAGTGTCAGTTGATGGCCTTTCATTTTTAACCAGAAACATGCACACTGCTTTTCTGATTTTCGTTAAAGTTTTCCGTGTCTTTTTCCTGTGTCACTTGAAATGTAACCGTTTTGATTCATTGTTACTAAAGGTGAGACGATCAGTTTTGGGACTATACTGTCATAAATTGCATACCATTCCTTCCTGAACTTTCTACTGTCTGTTACTGGAAATTAAATTAGTCTAGTGGTTGATATTTTCCAATCTCAGTAAAGTTTACACACACTTTTGGTCCATGCACTAGATCTCGCTCAGGACTCACAATGTCTTTGGTAGTTTGGCAAGAACCAGTTCCAGTTTTTTTTTTTTTTTTTACCCTGTTCATTGCTTTGGTTATGAGTTGGTGGTTTGAGTTGTTCCTCTCAGATAGGTCCTTCAAGGTATCTTTGGGGGTGAGGCGTCCAAGTCGCAACATCTAACTACTGGGATGCCTCAGGGCTCAGTTCTTGGACCATTTCTCTTCTCTGTTTACATGGCATGACTAGGTTCTCTCATTCAGAAACATGGCTTTTCATATCACTGCTATGCATCTCAGGAACTGCACTCCAGTGGTTTATATCTTACCTCTCAGATAGGTCGTTCAAATTATCTTTGCGGGGTGAGGCGTCCAAGTCGCAACGTCTAACTACTGGGATGCCTCAGGGCTCAGTTCATGGACCACTTCTCTTCTCTGTTTACATGGCATCACTAGGTTCTGTCATTCAGAAACATGGCTTTTCATATCACTGCTATGCATCTCAGGTGCTGCACTTCAGTGGTTTAAATCTTACCTTTCAGATAGGTCCTTCAAGATATCTTTGGGGGGTGAGGCGTCCAAGTCGCAAAATCTAACTACCGGGGTGCCTCAGGGCTCAGCTCTTGGACCATTTTTCTTCTCTGTTTACATGGCATCACTAGGTGCTGTCTTTCAGAAACATGGCTTTTCATATCACTGCTATCACTCCAGTGGTTTGAGTTGTACCTCTGAGAATGGTCCTTCAAGGTATCTTTGGGGGGTGAGGCGTCTAAGTCGCAACATCTAACTAATGGGATGCCTCAGGGCTCAGTTCTTGGACCATTTCTCTTCACTGTTTACATGGCATGACTAGGTTCTCTCATTCAGAAACATGGCTTTTCATATCACTGCTATGCATCTCAGGTGCTGCACTTCAGTGGTTTAAATCTTACCTTTCAGATAGGTCCTTCAAGGTATCTTTGGGGGGTGAGACATCCAAGTCGCAACATCTAACTACTGGGATGCCTCAGGGCTTAGTTCTGGGACCATTTCTCTTCACTGTTTACATGGCATGACTAGGTTCTCTCATTCAGAAACATGGCTTTTCATATCACTGCTATGCATCTCAGGTGCTGCACTTCAGTGGTTTAAATCTTACCTTTCAGATAGGTCCTTCAAGGTATCTTTGGGGGGTGAGGCGTCCAAGTCGCAACGTCTAACTACTGGGATGCCTCAGGGCTCAGTTCATGGACCACTTCTCTTCTCTGTTTACATGGCATCACTAGGTTCTGTCATTCAGAAACATGGCTTTTCATATCACTGCTATGCATCTCAGGTGCTGCACTTCAGTGGTTTAAATCTTACCTTTCAGATAGGTCCTTCAAGATATCTTTGGGGGGTGAGACATCCAAGTCGCAAAATCTAACTACCGGGGTGCCTCAGGGCTCAGCTCTTGGACCATTTTTCTTCTCTGTTTACATGGCATCACTAGGTGCTGTCTTTCAGAAACATGGCTTTTCATATCACTGCTATCACTCCAGTGGTTTGAGTTGTACCTCTGAGAATGGTCCTTCAAGGTATCTTTGGGGGGTGAGGCGTCCAAGTCGCAACATCTAACTAATGGGATGCCTCAGGGCTCAGTTCTTGGACCATTTCTCTTCACTGTTTACATGGCATGACTAGGTTCTCTCATTCAGAAACATGGCTTTTCATATCTCTGCTATGCATCTCAGGAACTGCACTCCAGTGGTTAAATCTTACCTTTCAGATAAGTCCTTCAAGGTATCTTTGGGGGGTAAGGCGTCAAAGTCGCAAAATCTAACTACTGGGGTGTCTCAGGGCTCAGTTCTTGGACCATTTTTCTTCTGTGTTTACATAGCATCACTAGGTGCTGTCATTCAGAAACATGGCTTTTCGTATGACTGCTATGCTGATGACACTCAACTCTACCTCTTATTACATCCTGATGATCTGACAATAGCTTACATATTGCTGGATGAAGAACCATCACCGTCAACTCAACCTTGCCAAGACTGAGCTGCTTGTGGTTTCAGCAAATCCATCACTTCATCAAAATTTCTCCATCCAGCTAGACACATCAAACATAACGCCTTCCAGGACAGCCAGGAACCTTGGAGTTGTGATTGATGAGCAGGTGAATTTCATAAACCACATTGTTAAAACTGCCTACAGATTTGCTTTGTACAACATTAGGAAGTTCAGGCTCTTTTTGTTGGAACATGCTACACAACTCCTTGTTCAAACTCTTGTTCTGTCTAGCCCGGACTATCGCAACACTCTCTTGGCAGGTCTTCCAGCCAGTTCAGTCAATCCTCTGCAGGTAATCCTGAATGCAGCAGCAAAAGTAGTCAGTAACAAGCTAAAAAAAGCACATGTCATACCTCTGTTCATCAATTTGCACTGACTACCAATAGCTGCTCGCATAAACTTCAAGGCATTGATGTTTTAGAATTGTTGAATAAAGAACAAAAAGTATTCTCGTAGCTTCATAATGTTATGATGAACCATTGATGTCACATGGACTATTTGATCAATGTTCCTACTATGTTTCTGGGTCTGGGAACATTTCAGCTACATTGCTGTCTACAAAGGGTCAGAAAGCTCTCGGATTACATTAAAAATATCTAATTTGTGTTCCAAGGATGAATGAAGGTCTTGCGGGTTTGGAAAGACATGAGGGTGAGTAATTAATGCCAGAATTTTCATTTTTGTGTGAACTTTCTCTTTAATGCAAAAGTTCTGAAAAAGTTTCTGTCTCAGCTTATAGGTTTGGGGTTGTTTTTTTTGTTTTTATCCTGCAAAGGGTCTTCAATTTTGGTGTTATAGAAATGACCACTCTATCTGTACCTCACCATGAGAATTCAAAGATAAAATAACCTGTTTGCCATCATAAGGCGCAGTATTTATTGTTTGCAGCGTTTTCTATCCCTTTTCTGTGCATGGGTCAGAAATGTGTAGCCGTTCCAAAAGATAAGTAAATGTCACAAGGTCAGGAAGAGTTTTACTGGATGCCTCGCAAACAAGATTATGAAATGTGTTGTTGTATTTTTGGGGTAGAGGATGACAATGAGATTCCAAGGAACGTTTAGGAGAAGCTATGCAGTCATTCCTGTAGGCACCTTAGCAATCGTATGGCAACATGCTAGAAACCACTCAGACCATGACGATTCAGCATGTCACACATTCATGATGACTTATTGCGTTTCTAAAATGGGTCGAGTGGAATGACAAGTATGCAATTGACTTCATGTTCCTAAACATTTCATCCTCTCTTTGCTCATTGTTGGATTCAGGTATTTGGTCAACAGGACAGACAGTGTGAATTTTCATATCTTGTTCCTGTTTATTGGTGCGTATCAGAGTTTGACACAGACATAATGGGAACGTTGACCCCGGCAGCGCTGCGGATACGTCTGTTAATAGCTGGCTGTCTCTGTTTCTGCCGAGCGTATGATTAATAGCCTCAGTGGTATGTTGATGACAAACAAAAACAGGATCTGTAAACTTTTATCTCCCGCTCTCTTCTCCGACTTCCGTTGAGTTATAATTTATGTCTCCATTACATATTCGCCATTCTCAGGGCTTTTTTTTTGCATCATCATGATAGAGATAGATATGCAAATGAATTGCACCCGCTGATAGCGTTGTTTATTTGCACGCATTCTTGGTGTTGTTTTAGCACCAGATTCACTGATGGAATGACGTGAAAGAACGGAAACAAATCCAGATTTTTCCAGATCCCAGTTTGTGCACACTGATAACAACCAGTGGCTTCTACATTATCTTGGTTATTTTACAGCTACTTGTCAAATAAGTCAATAAAACCATGGACTTATTACTTTCATATTGGTTTTAGTGTTTTACTTGTAGATTAGTTGAAAAGTCCTCCTAAAAACACAGTCCATTATAACAGTTGGCCCAAAAAAAACAATAGGAAGAGTGCAGCAATATAGTAATAAAAACTTAACTAAACATAATAGAGTAGTTAATTAACATTTTTGGAAAGAACATCTATGCTATGGTGGAACATCTATTTTATTTCTATTCATTTTTTTTTTAAGTTGTCTCTAATCCAATGTTTTGTTTTATGCTCACTATAAAATTAATCCTTAATTTAGTTTAGTTAAAAAACAAAACAAAAAACTATTTGTAAGTTTATTAAATTTGAAAAGTAAAATAAAAATCTTTTTTTTTTTTTGGTTAAGTGGAAACAAAATGTGTTACTTTTATCCAGCTCTTTGTTTTATACCCCCTATAAAATTAATCTTTAATTCTGTTTAGTAAAAATAGTTGGCTTGTCAAATTTTCATTTTACTAAATTTAAACAGTAAAATATCTTTCTTTTTTTTTACATGGTAACAGTCAATATTTTTATACTCATAAACAGGGCTAAGTAAAAAAAATACTGATTTCCCGATTTTAATCAATTCTCGTTTTTATGAAGCAATATGGATTCTTAAATCTCAAGAATCGATTAGTTTAGGTTAGTTTTCAGTTATTGAACAGAACATTGCAGCGTGCCTCCCATCCAATAAATCGCAAAACACTTTGTGCTTTGTTACTTTTCAAATGAAACAAAGTCTGTGATTTCAAATTCTGTCCATTTTATTACAGTATTTAAACTAGGGGTGGGCATAGATACATTTTTTTAATCTAGATTAATCTAGATTAAATCTTGGAATTAATCTAGATTAATCTAGATTAAAATGGCTAATTTGAATTCTGCTGAAGGCATTCAGAATATGTGTGCTACCCAAATAATGACTAAAAGTAAGTCTTCGAGTACGGGCCAGGTGGCGCATTAGATCAGGTGCTCATCTCCTGTTTCCAAAATGCATCACAAACTGCTTGACAATTGCATTTACAACATAATTACCTATACAAACTTGTGTAACCAAGTACTTCTGCGCAAAAGGCTGCACGACGTGCGCGTTGCCGTTAAATACACAGACGCGCACCGGCATGGATATCAGCGTACATAGTCTTCCATTAAACTGCGTTGCTTTTAGAAGCGTCAATTCAGTTGTTGCATATAGTTTAATGTCTTTATTTCGGGATTATCAAAGTAAATTATAACTCACGTGCCCCAGTAAAAAGGGTCTAGCAACGCACCTGCCCTGAAGCGGCTTCATAACTGCATCAATGTCTGCACGTCTCATTTGATGTGGTTATTTCACAGAAGTTGAAGACTCGTTCTCGCCCCCTACAGTGCAATTCGACTAGGTATACGTCATCCGCGCTAAAATATCAAGGTGAAAGTCATCATATCTTGCGTAGTTTAGACCCAGCTCCCAACCCAACTTTGATAACGGCCCACCACTAATTTAAACAATAAAATAAATTAAAAAATGGCGCTGTTTAGTGCGGAGTGACAGATCGCTGCACCACCTCAGTTTAGGAGAAACTGTGGCAAGACGCATGTGAACTGATCATCTCCTCCACTTTAATATGAAGGTACAGTATTTTACAAAAGTGAGTACACCCCTCACATTTCAGCAACCATTTTAGTATATCTTCTCAAGGGACAGTACTATAGAAATTAAACTTGGATATATTTTAGAGTAGTCAATGTGCAGCTTGTATAGCAGTATAGATTTACTGTCCTCTGAAAATCACTCTACATACAGCCATTATTGTTAAAATAGCTGACAACAAAAGTGAGTACACCCTAAGTGAACTTGTCCAAAGTGTCAATATATTGTGTTAGCACCATTGTTATCTGGCACTGCCTTAATCATCCTGGGCATGGAATTGACCAGAGCTGCACAGGTTGTTGCTGGGATCCTCTTCCACTCCTTACAGAGCTGCTGGATGTTAGACACATGGTGCTTCTCCACCTTACACATGAGGATGCCCCACAGGCGCTTAATAGGGTTCAGGTCTTGAGACATACTTGGTCACCCCTTCACCTTCGGCTTCCTCAGCAAGGCAGTTGTCATGTTGGATGTGTTTGGGATCGTTGTCATGTTAGAAAACTGCCGTTCGGCCTAGTTTCTGGAGGGAAGTCATCAAGTTCTGCTATAGAATGTACAGTACATAATGGTATCCATGTTTCCCTCAATGAACTGCAGCTCCCCAGTACCAGCAGCACTCATGCAGCCCCAGACCACGATGCTACCACCACCATGCTTGACTGTAGGCAAGACACAGTTTTCTTGGTACTCCTCACCAGACATGCTGGACATCATCTGAGCCAACCAAGCTTATCTTATAGTCTTATCAGACCACAGGACATGGTTCCAGTAATTCATGCTCTTGGACAGGTTGTCTTCAGCAAACTGTTTGCGGGCTTTCTTGTGAGCCAGCTTCAGAAGAGGCTTCTTTCTGGGACGTTGCCCATGCAAACCGACTTGTTGCAGTGTGTGGTGTATGGTCTGAGCACTGACAAGCTGACCTTCTACTTCTGCAACCTTTAAAGCAATGCTGGCAGCACTCATGCATATGTTTTTTGAAGCCGGGTTCTGCACCTGACGCACAGAACGAGTGCTCAACTTTGTTGATCGACCCTTGCAAGGCCTGTTCTGAGTGGAAACTATCTTAGAAAAACCTCCGTATGACCCTGACCACTGTAGTGTAACTCGGTTTCAGGGTGTTACTGAACTTCTAATACCCTTGGCCATCTTTGTAAAGAGCAACAATTCTAATTTTCAAATCCTTGTTTTCCATGAGATGCCATGTTGAACATCCAGTGGTCAGTATGAGAGAATTCTACTTAAAGCACCTAATTTTAACTGCTCTAATACAAGATACACAACTTTGTATGGTATTGTGTATTGTGATAAATATCATATTGTGATGTTGCAGACAATACCCTGCCCCAGTTATAACCTCTCTCATGTTTTTAGAAAAGATGTTTGAATAGATTTGAAGAAAATTTTACTGAGCAAATATTTCATTAGTAATGGTGCATTTGTGTTGTTTTTATTTGTTCCAGGAATCCAGAATGTTCTTAGTCTCTTTTGTGCAGTTCTGACAGAGCACAAGGTTTTGTTCCACTCCGCCAGCTATCAGAGACTAGGAGAGGCCTGCCGTGCCTTAGAGTCCATCATGTTTCCTCTTAAGTACAGGTGGGTCAACATCAACTGTTACTTATATAACTGGAATAATTGACCTTCAGTTGCCTTGATAACAGCATCTTATTTCATTAGCTACATTATTAGCAAATCTAGTTAAATCGGAAGTGCTTTGCATGAAAACTAGGACAAGTGCTGTATCAAATCAAGCCCGCCAAGAAAGCTTAAATTAATATGTCCTCTTCAGAAATGATAAGCCTGTAATTTTGCAAATCGCTCTATTTTTAGAGTCTTTCGCAACAGTATGTACTATTTTCGTGCTTGGTATGTAATGAGAACAGTCTGATGTTAACATCTGCTGACTGCTTTTGACGTGATGATGGTGGTTGCCTAATTCTCATTTGGCCTGCAGCTACCCCTACATTCCCGTCCTCCCATCTCGACTGCTCGAGGTGTTGAGCTCGCCTACGCCCTTTATCATCGGCGTGCACTCCATGTTCCAGAGCGAGATCCAAGAGCTGGTGAGCTCAAGACATTATTCAGTCTGCCTTAAACAGGTGGTCAGATTCTGGTAATGTTGCTTTGTGACCATTTCGGTAATTTCTGAAGGGGTTTTGGTTTCTTTTTTACAGCTCGATGTGATCATCGCTGACCTTGATGGAGGAACAATTAAAATACCGGAGTGTATACACCTCTCCCAGCTCCCTGAACCCCTGTTGCACAATACTCAAAAAGCACTGTCCATGGTAAAAAAATACACTTTGCACACACACATTATGTTATGGTTACACACACATTTAAGTAGACATAGCATGCATATGTTTTATTACTATTATTTTAAACATTTGCCAAAATAAAATTAAAAATTAAAAAATTATATACAGTTGAGGTCAAAAGTTTTGCAATCTGCAAAATATTAATTATTTTACCAAAATAAGAGGGATCATACATTATTTAGTACTGACTTGAATAAGATATTTCACATAAAAGACGTTTACATATAGTCCACAAGAGAAAATAATAGTTGAATTTATAATAATTACCCAGTTCAAAAGTTCACATACGCTTGATTTATTAATACTGTGTTGTTACCTGATTTATTTTTATAGTTGTTGTTTAGTAATAGTTGTTCATGAGATCCTTGTTTGTCCTGAACAGATAAAACACCCGCTGTTGTTCAGAAAAAGTTCCAGAGTCTTCAGGTTTTAGGTTTTCAGCATTTTTGTGTATTCAAATAATATTTACCCTAATTTTCAAATTTTAAATGCATCTTAATGCATTGCATTTCTGTTTGAAGCATCATTGAGCATTTGAACCTTCTGTAATAGTTGCATATGAGTCCCTCAGTTGTCCTCAGTGTGAAAAGATGGATCTCAAAATCATACAGTCATTGCTGGAAAGGGTTCAAAAAAACAAAAATGCTGGAAAACCAAAGAATATGTGGGATCTGAAGGATTTTTCTGAAGAACAGCAGGCAGTTAAACTGTTCAGGACAAATAAGGAATAAGTTAACAACTATCACTAAACAAAAAAAACACAGCTGTGGATCATTCAGGTAACAACACAGTATTAAGAATCAAGTGTATGTAAACATAAACAGGGTTTTTTTTTTTTACTGTTATTGGACTATATTTGAACATCTTTTATGTGAAATATAAAAAAAAAAAATTAGCATGCATTTTGTATGGTCCCTCTTATTTTGGCAAAATAATTAACATTTTGCAGGTTCTGCAAGGTGTATGTAAACTTTTGACCTCTACTGTATTGTATGTTAAAATACTTTCAGACATTTAAGGAAACCCCTAATCCTAAATATAAAAGGTTCATCTGTCCTACACCACTGTGCTTTGGATCTGAGTTATTCTTAAAGATGTTGAAGAGGGGCTTTTTTTTTTTTTTTTTTTTAGATAATACGATTATACGATATAAAACTTGTATATAATTGTTGTCCACTGGAAAACACTCATGTCTACTTTTGGTTATGTTGACTTTTACTATAGATAGAATGCACACTTTTTTTTACTATTTTAATTTGCATCGAAATTCCATTAAAAGGATGTTTAATTAGGTTGTCTATATAACTAAAATCTCCATTGACCTTCTAAAATGAGTGTCAAAACCATGCATGTTCTGATTTCCTTAGTCGTTGATCTGTCAACCTTCAGTTCATGCATTGCACCTAGAAAATGCGTCTCAAACTGATTTCGTGCTAAAATACTAAGTGAAACCTCAGATTATGTTAAAAAATAAACTCTCTGACAATCAATAATTACCAGCACGAACAGGAACCCGAGTCGTGCGTCATTGCAATCCACATTTAAAAAGTCAAATTAACATTAAAACAGATGTGTAATGATAGAATTCTATTTATGGTGCCAAAATTGACTAATTACATTGTTTTCATTCATTGTGTAAGATTGTTTATAAGAAAGAGGAAAAAACCTGTGATCTTGAAAAACGATTTGTTTGGAGATAATTACTCAGATATGACCCAAGCCAGATCATATATACTTGGGATTGTGTACTTTTACTTAGAAATCTTCACGCTTCACTGTAGGATTAGTTCACTCATGAATTAAAATGTCCTGATAATTTACTTACCCCCATGTCATCCAAGATGTTCATGTCTTTCTTTCTTCAGTGGATAAGAAATTATGTTTTTTGAGGAAAACATTTCAGGATTTCTCTCCATATGATGGACTTCAATGGTGCCCTCAAGTTTGAACTTCAAAAATGCAGTTTGAATGCAGCTTCAAAAGGCTCTTAACAATCCCAGCTGAGGAAGAAGGGTATTATCTAGTAAAACGATTGGTCATTTTCGAAACAAACTCATTATTTATGTACTTTGTAACCTCAAACGCTTGTCTTGTCTATGTCTGCTTGAACTGTTTTTTCATTTCAAAACAGTTAGGGTATGTCAAAAAACTCTCACGTTTTCTTCCCCAACTTCAAAATCGCCCTACATTGCTGCAGAAGTCCTGACCCAGTGTTTACAAAGTGAACATGCAAAGAAGATCAAATGCCCTTTACAAAAAAAGGTAAAACGGCGATGTTTGACGATTTTGAGGTTGAAGAACTTTATTGACTCGGATTACACATAAAATATGACTATGCATGCGCAATGCAGAGACAAGACAAAACGAGCATTTGAGGTCAATTTGTTTCAAAAATGGTCAATGGTTTCACTAGATAAGACCCATCTTACTCAGCTGGGATCGTTTAGAGCCCTTTAAAGCTGTATTTAAATTGCATTTTGGAAGTTCAAACTTTGGGGCACCATAGAAGTCCACTATATGGAGAGAAATCCTAAAATGTTTTCCTCAAGAAACATAATTTCTTTACGACTGAAGAAAAAAAAACATGAACATCTTGGATGGCAAAGCGGTGAATAAATTATCTGTAATTTTTTGTTCTGGAAGTGAACTAATCCTTTAAGGTTTTTGAGGAAAACAATCCAAGATTTTTCTCCATGTAGTGGACTTCAATGGGGATCAACGGGTTGAAGGTCCAAACTGCAGTTTCAGTGCAGCTTCAAAAGGCTGTACACAATCCCAGTCGAGGAATAAAGGTCTTACCTAGCAACCAAACATAATTTTCTACAAACATAAAATTTCTATACTTTTTAACTACAAATTCTTATCTTGCGCTAGCTCTAGTGTGCGAGCTAGAGCAAGACAAGCATTTGAGGTTAAAAAGTATATAAATAGTCAATTTGTTTAAAAAATGGCAGATCTTTTCGCTAGATAAGACCCTTCTTCCTCGGCTGGGATCGTTTAGAGCCCTTTGAAGCTGCATTTAAACTGCATTTTGGAAGTTCAAACTTTGGGGCACCATAGAAGTCCACTATATGGAGAGAAATCCTAAAATGTTTTCCTCAAGAAACATAATTTCTTTACGACTGAAGAAAAAAAAACATGAACATCTTGGATGGCAAAGCGGTGAATAAATTATCTGTAATTTTTTGTTCTGGAAGTGAACTAATCCTTTAAGGTTTTTGAGGAAAACAATCCAAGATTTTTCTCCATGTAGTGGACTTCAATGGGGATCAACGGGTTGAAGGTCCAAACTGCAGTTTCAGTGCAGCTTCAAAAGGCTGTACACAATCCCAGTCGAGGAATAAAGGTCTTACCTAGCAACCAAACATAATTTTCTACAAACATAAAATTTCTATACTTTTTAACTACAAATTCTTATCTTGCGCTAGCTCTAGTGTGCGAGCTAGAGCAAGACAAGCATTTGAGGTTAAAAAGTATATAAATAGTCAATTTGTTTAAAAATGGCAGATCTTTTCGCTAGATAAGACCCTTCTTCCTCGGCTGGGATCGTTTAGAGCCCTTTGAAGCTGCATTTAAACTGCATTTTGGAAGTTCAAACTTGGGGGCACTATTGAAGTCCACTATATGGAGATAATTCCTAAAATGTTTTCCTCAAGAAACATAATTTCTTTACAACTGAAGAAAATTATCTGTAAATTTTTGTTCTGGAAGTGAACTAATCCTTTAAGGTTTCTGAGGAAAACAATCCAAGATTTTTCTCCCTATAGTGGACTTCAATGGGGATCAACGGGTTGAAGGTCCAAACTGCAGTTTCAGTGCAGCTTCAAAAGGCTCTGTATGATCCCAGCCGAGAAATAAAGGTCTTACCTAGCAATCAAACATCATTTTCTAAAAAATTAAACTGTAATGTATAATGTAACTGCAAATGCTTATCTTGCACTAGCTCTTGTGTGCGAGCTAGTGCAAGACAAGCATTTGTGGTTAAAAAAGTATATATAATTTGAAGCTTTTTTTTAGAAACGACTGATTGTTTTGCTAGATAAGACACTTATTTCTGTGTAAAGCCTTTTGAATCTGCATTAAAACAGCATTATGAACCTTCAGCACGTTGACTCCTATTGAAGTCACTATATGGAGAAAAATCCTTTAATGTTTTCCTCAGAAACTAATTTCTTTTCAATTGAAGAAAGAAAGACATGAACATCTTGGATGACATGGGGTTGAGTAAATTACCAGGAAATGTTCATTCTGGAGTGAACTAATGCTTTAAATCGTCATACTTCTTCATCTTTCTTCAGTAGCTAATCTGTACTTTCAACATATACATAACCTCTTGCGAGGATTGAAAGATGATTCCGACTGGAGACATTCCATAAGCTATATTTGCACCATTTGTCTCATTCCCACAGATAGCAGGATATTTCCTCACTGTAAATACCTTCTTTGTCTTCAGGTTTTGCACCCAGATCTGGAAGAAGCAGATAATGCCTTCCCACCCCCTCGTTCTGCTCCATCCAACCTCAAACTGCTGGTAAGAGCCTGATTTGTCTATTTTCGCTTTTACAATCTGACAAAGTTACATGTGAGTTTTGCGGAATGTGTGGCTGACACTCATGTGGTCCACATGGGAGTCTCTTATTGGGTCTTCGGGGGACTGAAATATCTATTCATTGAAGGAGTTTGAACTCCCATCACGTACGCAGTTTATTTTGAGGCGAGAAAATTTTCACTCTGACTCATTCCATCCTCATACATTTATCTGGAATGTCTCTCTGTCGCTTCTATTCTGGCTTTCTTGTTTTTGACAGGATAAGGAGGTGAGGGCGGTCTTCCTGCGCTTGTTTGCACAACTCTTCCAGGGCTACAGGTCCTGTCTGCAGCTCATTCGCATCCATTCCGAACCAGTGATTCACTTTCACAAGGTGAGAAGAGGGCGCTGATCTGCAACCTCATGATGTTGAACCTCATTTGCAGAGTAATCAGGCCCATCAGCCCACAAACTATTAGAAGCAATTACTGTCATCATGCCAGATCAGTCCAGTAAACCGGCTTAACACTTCTCAAGTGCTTGCATAATGACTGTTCGAGAAGGATCTCCTTGCTAATTATGTCCAGGGTTTTCAGCAAAGGGTCTGTAAAAATTCAGCAGGGGTTTGTGGATACAAATATTTTATAGTATTTCTAAATGTGGTACATTAATGACCTGTGCTCTCAAAAAATGTTGTTTGAAGGCCTGTGTAAATTTATTCTGTAGAATCCAAAAGGAGATTAGTCACTTATTAGTCACTCAGTGAATAGGAATCAGTGCTTTCAAGCTTATACGGATGGAAAAACACTATGAAAATGCCATAAATGTATCATAAACATAGACCATACAATGTATCTGCTATATTTCCTGATAATGAATTTGTATACTATGGCCAAAATTTATAGCAAATCCTTTTTTTTTTCCTCAGGCACTAGTCAGTTTTAAGATCTTGGGTTTTTTGCTTCAATAAGTGGACTTATTTTAGACGAGTGGAAAGAAAACTTTCAGAATACACATTTAAGTGTTTATTTTATTACAGTTTATCTATTTGCAGCTGTAGATTTCACTTGTAGTAGATAAGATATAGATAGATTTTGCCTGTTTCTTACACAAAGTTAACACATACAGTTGTGGCCAAAAGTTTACATACACCTTGCAGAATCTACAAAATGTTAATTATTTTAGCAAAATAACAGGGTTCATATAAAATGCATGTTATGTTTTATTTAGTACTGACCTGAACAAGATATTTCACATGAAAGACGTTTTACACATAGTCCAGAAAAGAAAATAGTTGAATTTATAAAAATGGCCCTATTCAAAAGTTTACATACACTGGATTCTTAATACTGTGTTGTTCCCTGAATGATCCACAGGTGTGTTTTTTGTTTAGTGAGTCCGTTGTTTGTCCTGAACAGTTAAACTGCCCAGTGTTCAGAAAAATCCTTCAGGGTCCCACAATTTTTTTGGTTTTTCAGCATTTTTGTGTATTTGAACCCTTTCCAACAATGACTATTACAGAAGTATCAAACGCTCACTGATGCTTCAGAAGGAAAAATTATGCATTAAAGGCCAGGGGTGTGAACTTTTGAGCAGTATGAAGATGTGTACATTTTTCTTAGTTAGTCTAAATATCTTTTTTTTTTTTTTTTTTTTTTGTACTGCCCTTCAGAAGCGACAGAAGACTTACATGTTTTCCTGAATAATTAAAATTTACTCTGATCTTTAAATTAAAAAAAAAAATTCACACTCTGGCTCTTAATGCATCATTTTTCTTTCTGCAGCATCAGTGAGCATTTGAACCTTCTGTAATAGTTGCATATGAGTCCCTCAGTTGTTCTCAGTGTGAAAAGATGGATCTCAAAATCATACAGTCATTGCTGGTAAGGGTTCAAATACACAAAAATGCTGAAAAACCAAAAGAATTTGTGGGACCTAAAAGATTTCTGATGAATAGCGGACTATATTATGGACTATATTTAATGCCTTTTTGTGAGATATCTTATTCAGGTCAGTACTAAATAAAAAATAACATGTACTTTGCATGTTACCTCTTATTTTACTAAAATAATTTTGCAGATTCTGCAAGGTATATGAAAACTTTTGACCTCAACTGTATATTAATAAGTCTTAAAATGTAGTGTACAAGTCATTTTAATGACTTTTATGATACTTTGATATTTTGCCTCATTTTTGAACCTCTTTAAAGCTCTAGTCCCCATTATAATTGCATGAAGACCAGATAATTTATTTTGTTTTCTACAAATAAAGATATATGGATTATGTAAAATATAACAGTTTTTGGGGAAAATAACATTCTGAATGCAAAACCAGTGTGTTCAAGTTATAACAGAAATATGCTTTAAATATAATAGTTTTGTACAGTTATGTTAAAAAATATAATGATTTAGCCTTAGTAAATTGAACAAAAACAAAAAGCAATAACACGCCTGATGTGCACTCTTTGCTCATTTTACATCACCATCTTGCTCTGAGTGATTTGAACACGCCTGACATAATAATTATGACTACCAAACTTGTAAATATGAAGTTAATTGAACAATGCAAAAAAATATTAATCTGATAACATGTCATGTTATATAGACCACCAGACGTTACAAACAACTCTGACTGGATTGAAATACAGCATTGTTTATCTTACCTTAACTCAAGGCAGCTTGCACTTGTACAAACACCTGCCTTTTCATAAACACGATGGGTTTGGGTCAGAGCCAGAGAATGAAAGAATAATCTCAATGAACTCGCTAGATAAGCACTGAGCTTTGCCTCATCCAAAGCATTTGCTTTGAAGTGCCTCGGTGCAAACGTAAGCGCTCACGCCGATGGTATCGCGGTTAGTTTGTTTAAAACACTTTGGTGCGTTGGATTGTCCTCGCAATGAGCCATATGAAAAGTATCAAACTCGTATTCGCAAGTGTTATTTCACCCCCCAACCTGTTTTTGTTTGTGTCGGCCGTTGTCTCTGTGGCAACGTCTCGATACGACCCTCATAAAGCACCCCACATGGCTCAGATTATAGTACAAGAATGCTTCACATCTCTAAACTGAGCGACTTGTCCTGCCAAATGCTGCTTAATTTACTGGATAATGCTGCAGGGGATTTGCTTAAAATATACATATGCCCATCTTATTGGATGTATCTGGTGATGCAGATAACAGACGTATGACATTGTGTTTTCTGGAAGTAGTCTTGCTTAGAAAAATCTCTCTTCAGCATTTGAATTAAGCTTGGCTGCTGGGTTTGAAGTAGACGGTTAGCAGATACCACAATTTTAGTTTGATCAGTGACCTTTTTTTTTTTCCTGATAGGCTGCCTTTCTGGGCCAGCGGGGCCTGATCGAAAATGACTTCCTTACCAAGGTGTTGGATGGCATGGCCTTTGCGGGATTCGTGTCTGAACGGGGACCTCCATACAGAGCCTCCGATCTGTTCGATGAGGTGCAGTACTTCTTTATCAGAGCCTACTAAGTAACAAGGGTGTAGAAATGTAACAAAAATAATCCCTAACTTTTTTCTTCATGTAAGAGCGGATACGGCCATTTGTACGTTTTATGGGTCTCATCCGCATCTAGCTATTTTAAACAAAACAGCTGGTTTTGCTGCTTGATATTGCAAATTGGTGTGTCTTAGTATATTCATTTAATGTATTGTCTTAATTATGAGCACACTGGTTTGTAGTGCAAACAGTTTTACCATTTACTGCACATTGCTATTCTTGTTATTTCCCAATAGCGAATAATGAACTGGAAGTCTCTTTTCCATTAATCTACTGTACAATGTTTGGCCTCTTAAACAGATTTTCTAACCCTTTTAAATGTGTGATATTATACTAATAACAGGGCTCAAAATTAACTTTTTTACTTGGTAGCACTGGTGCTCCCAAGTTCAAAAAGTTAGGAGCACCAAAAAAAATTTAGGAGGACCTAATGAATATTAAGGAGCACCACAACTGCCAATTGAGCAGAACAGCCAGCACTCGTCCCAGCATTTATGTTTAGTAATGCACCAAACTTAATTCTTCATGGCTGATTCTGATTGCCGGTGCTTTACAAGCAAATTGGCTGATTCTGAAAGACTTTTTTCAAATATTTATTTTACACATTAAGCAACGGATACGAATGAATGAAAATATGAGTACATGAACAAGATTTTTATTTTCCTTATTATAGGTAGAGACATTTAAATTAGTGGCAACCACTACATTTTTAAACAGTCTACAGTAGAAATAACAAAAATTAAATGACACAATTCTTTCTTAGTTGCATTAAGTGCAAACAATAAATGCAGCCAAAATCAAAGTAGCTATAGACAACTACACAACCTATAATAGCCCACATACTACATACCACACATACCTACTTGCATACCACAAACAGCCTAGATATGTTATGTAGTCTAATGTGCACACATTCGCTCTCTAAACGTGGGTATTAAAATGGCCTTTGAATGCGCATGCGCTTTTTGCTTACAGTTTTCGTTTTAATGATTGTGCTAAGCGTTCAGCTGTGCTGAGCGTGCATTCTACAATGCAATACATTAATTTAACAAAAGAATTTGAAAGTTGGGGGACACAAACAGGGTTTTTGAAAAGTCTGATGTGAATGTATGCCGTGTTGTACAGTATATTAAGGCGGAGGCGCCAGAATTGCATCTGAAAGAATGTGCGCTGATTTTTGTAAAGAAATGAAAACAAGTCGCACCACAACAATTTCTCACACTCGCACAAATGCTCCTAAATATATTTTGAGGTCGCGCATTATATTCAATATTGAAAATGCTTTTAGTTCACCCAAAAATTAAAAATGCTGTGGTTCAACCGTAATTTTATGAAGCTACGAGAATACTTTTTATGCTCAAAGAAAACAAAAATAATGGATTAGAAAGCTCCCTGATTTTATCAAATATATCTTAAATTGTGTTCAGAAGATGAGAGTGAGTAATTAATGACAGAAATGTAATTTTTGGGTGAACTATCACTTTAAATAAACTTAAAATGCCAGTAGGTGGCAGCATGTCATTATCTCAATTAGTGCATCATTGATTCATTCATTCAACTGATTTCATTCAAAGCGGCTGATTCATTCAGGAACAAAACAAGTGACTTTATGAATGGATGGCTGAATCATAGACTCAGGTCGATTCATTCAAAATCACTGATTTATTCAGTACCAAAACACCACCATTTAATCAGAGATGCAATGGTCTGCTTCGACTCTTTTTGGAACTAATTGTTATTGGTGGAAGAGAGCGAAATATTGTATCAAGTGGCTTTGGGGGCTTAATATTTTGAATAAACTATTAAATAGTGATGATCTTAAGAGGAGGAGGAACGATAGTGTGACTAAAGGCTGCACTTGTAGGCAGACATTATATTTCAAAACCAGACTGTCTGACCTAAAACTGGACAGATGGCCACCTGAGTATTGCAGTGATTCATCAAAAATAAGTTGTTCCCCAAATTACGTATTATCCATTTATCTACAAAATGTCATAGCGAATGAGTAAGCAAAGTGAGATGCACCTTTAGTGATTCAGGTCTCCTCTGCTCTTCATGTTGCTGCCTATATAGAGCAATCCAAATCTGTCACTTATGATTATTTTCTGTTAGGATGCTGCCTATGTAGGCAGTAGACAGCAAGGAAACTCTCTAGGTGTGGAAACTGTCTTCAGAATATTTTGAAAATAATTATGAATTGTAAAGTATGATGGAATCAGAATGATATTTGTGACTATTTCATCATGTACTGTATGGCATGATTCAGTAAACAACTGTAATCGGATCGAATTATTGTTAGAGCAAATATTTACTCTCCTACTAAGTAACATCATTCCACAAGAGGAAGATAATACATGCGTGACTCAGTGCAGCTGAGTGAAATTCCAGCTATTGTTCTGGGTAATGTTAAATCAATTACAGGTGGAAAAACTGATTTCTTGTGCACATTGTAACCACAGATTCATGGGCTCCTATAGTAAACTGCTCTCTTTCTGTTCTGTAGCTGGTGGCATTAGATGTAGGCTGCTTCAAGGAGGAAGAGGAAAACCTGGTCAAATTCCAGAAGCGATTGAGAGAGCTGTCCGAGCAGCTTTACAAAAACGTAAGCACATGACACCATTTCTAATGTCAGTCCCTTCAGGTGCTTGAACTGCAGTGGCTGCTGCTTGATGCAGCGGTTAACCTTCTGTTTTTGCCAACAGTTCTCCCTTGTCACATCTGATGGATTTTATTAAGAACTTAGGCTTCTGTAATTCTTTTCCTTATTAAAAAGGTTTACACTTAAAGACTAAATGTGACCCTGGACCACAAAACCAGTCATAAGGTTAAATTTGACAAAACTGAGATATATACATCATATGAAAGCTCAATAAATAAGCTTTCTATTGATGTATGGTTTGTTAGGATAGGACAATATTTGAAAATCTGAAATCTAAGGGTGCAAAAAATCTAAATACTGAGAAAATCACCTTTAAAGTTGTCCAAATTAAGTTCTTAGCAATGCATATTACTAATCAAAAATTACATTTTGATATGTTTACAGTAGGAATTTTACAAAAAATCTTCATGGAACATGATCTTTACTTAATTTCCTAATGATTTTTGACATTAAAAAAAAAAATCAATAATTTTGACACATATAATGTATTTTTGGTTATTGCTACAAATATACCCCAGCGACTTAAGACTGCTTTTGTGGTCCAGGGTCACAAATAGTACTTTTGGTGAGTATTTTGTAAGTCACATGAGAGCTTTTCTTTTTGGTGCGGCCCCGTTGAGATCACATGACCTATCAAATACTTCTCAGTTTGTCCTAGGTATTGGAAATTTTCACTCACAGTATACAAAAAGCAGGAAAGACTGTGGAAAGCAGATTTTCACAGTTGAGGTTGTAGTACTCTCGGAGTTATGAGTGATGAGTGATGATGAACTTTTTTCCAGTTTTTAAGCTGCTGCTCCAAAAAACATCTCTTAACCCTGAATTTAGACAGTTGTTTTGTCATGCGTCCTGTAGGAGAACCCAAACCCCCACATGGCCTTTCAGAAAGTGCCTCGGCCCTCCGAGGGATCGCACCTGCGGGTACATGTAGTTCCCTTTCCCTTGTTGGAAGAGAACAGGGTGGAGGAATTGATAAAAGACGGTCTGGCCAAACAGCACACTGCCCCTATCAGTACCCGTCCAGAGAGGAAGTGTGTGGTGCCCGCTGGACCCCCTGTGGGTAAGTGAAAATATTATTATTACATGACTTCATAGAATATTAGGCTATGCTCACACTGCAGGCAAATGTGGCCCAAATCAGATTTTTTTTGCTGATATGTGACTCAGATGTGTTTTGCTCATGACAGTGTGAACAGCACAAACCACAAATCTGATCTTTTCAATTTCCGATTTGTGCCACTTCCAAATGTGTTACTAAATCTGATAAAGGTCAGATGTTTTGCAATACAACCACAGTCTGAACAGTCCTATCAGAATTCATTTCACTTTTTACGTCACTCTAGATCAACATTTGTCACAATTCTACTCATGGGAGTCACTTCAAAGATTTTACATACCCAAAGTTATCAAGACAGTTGCGAAAGGTAATCAGTGGAAGTGTGATGTGTCAGTACTCTTATCATAAGTCCTTGTTCACATCCTTGTCTTTATTTTATATGTTGCCTGGCTTCTGTGGCAGATCACACAATAAATAAATGCACAATGATTTACTTTATGTCCTCCGTGTTTACTTCCACATGACAGCGTGCTGCACAAGTGTTGCCAAGTCCACAGTTTGGGCTACTTTTTCACTGTTGCCATGAGTTGTTTTTCAACTTTCGGCCCCATAAACACAATATTTACCCCCCTCCCCATACATTATTGGGCTATTGAACCATGTTCCTATTGTTCTTTTGCACATGCTAATCAGTTTAGAACCATAATCTTTTCACACTGAAAATCTGATATTGGCTGCAAAAACAAAAATGTGAACAGCTATTTTAATATATTTTAAAATGTATTTTATTCATGTGACAAAGCGGAATTTTCAACATCATTACGCCAGTCTTTAGTGTCAAATGATCCTTCAGAAATCAGTCTAATATGCTGATTTGATGTTTGTATATTATTGGCATCCAGTTATTAATAATAGTTCTTATTGTTATTTTTACTGCTTAATATTTTTAGATGTTAAAAAAAACTGCATTTATTTTATTATAAAAAATGTATTGTGACATTATAAATGTATTCACTTACTTTTGAGTAATTTAATGCATTCCCGTTCTTTTAAATTGAAATAATATTTCAAACCTTTGACCGGTATTTTATTACATTTTACATTTTTCACATTTATTACAAATTACATTTATATTTTTTTAAACATAAAATTTCTATTTTATCATGGTGTAACTCAAAGAAATTTACTCTTATCAAAAATAAATAAGTTGTTCCAAATAATTATTAACAGATTATTATAGTTGTTCCAGATAATTATTACCAAATAACATATGCTGTGAAAATTATTTATTAACATGGTGACATTAGTAGAGCTGCAGCGGTCCGTCAACGTCATAATTAAGAAAATGCATAGATTAGCATGAAATGCCTATATAATGGTGACGATTTAATTCACCCCCAGAGACGGAGAAATAGAAATGATTTGCGTTCATCTTCAGATCCACTGAAGCTGCCGTCAGTGCCGTGCACACTTAAGTAACTTTTAAAAAGTAATTCAAGGGATAGTTCACCAAAAAATGGAAATTCTGTCACTAATTACTCATCCTCATGTCTTTACAAACCTGTAAGACCTTTGTTCATCTTCTAAACACAAATTAAGATATTTGTGATGAAATCCGAGAACTTTATCCTGAAGGGGGCTATTTGATTATTTTTTGTTTCGTTAATTACTTAATGACTTACATTGATGTCTTTTATGTTGCTTTTGCCCTGTTACTATAGCAATAACACACTTGAGATGGTGTATAACAGTGATGTTATCACAGTTAAGGAGTTTACAGAATAAACACTTCTATGTGTTGTGCCTAAAAATACTGCTAAACCATGGTTAGGTTGCTGTTTGCATTATTATCGCTTCTTGTCTTTTATGCAGTGTCTATCATGGGCAAGCCCAGCTCGGTTTTTAACAGCGCTCGCAGACTGGAGGTGGTCCGGACGTGCATCGGTTTCATCTTCGACAACAAGACTCTGGAGACAGAGAAGGTGATGCAATCATTTCTGTGATGACAGAAGGATTAACCCCACACATTCACTTGCACATCTGGAAAAAGACAGCATGCAGATTAGCTTGCATTAGTGATGGCATTCGCAGCACGATAAGCAAAGCTCTCCAGCTGCAAGCCGTACACACGTAGGAGGAAAGGGGTGAACAAACAGTCACACATATTCTTCTAATTTCCCTGCCCTTATCACTAATACCAATATTATTCTAACTATAAGCATGACTGGTGTTTGTCTAAAGCATCTTAACATTTTGTTAGGCTAAATAACTTTGTCCAAATTACCTGTAGCAGAGGAAATCTGTTTGCAAAGGATGTTTGGAGCCTGCCATCGTTTGTGTTTGCGTTGGAATGGTTGCCAGCTATCTGCACACATTTGAGTTTAAATTGTAGGTTACACAATGCAAGCATGCATCCCTTTACAGTTGTAAAAATGTTGTGCTTGCAGCTTAATGGCTTCTCTGAGCCAGTAAAGACATCACCTCCACACAACCTCTACTCCATCAGCCCGGGTAAACCTGAGCGGAGGGTGCCGCCTCCGTCCGTCTAGACGTAAAATCTCATCAATAACAACCGTTCTGGAATTTTAACTATGGGTCAGAGGGCAACTGGCTGGATTTAGCTGGAGCGATTGCGCCCTTTGCATGCATGTATACAAGCGCGCCGCTTCTGCATCCAGATGAGGGCGGCCCAGTCTGGTTTAGGTGCATGGTGAGCACTTAAGAAGCATATGTTTTAGTAATGTCTTGACACTGCTGTTTCTTTCAGGCACTCCCTGCGGCTCTTCGGGCCCTGAAAGGCAAAGCAGCACGCCAGTGCCTGACCGAGGAGCTCAGCCACCACGTGCAGCAGAACCGTGCTATCCTGGACCACCAGCAGTTTGATCATATCATTCGCATGATGAACTGCGCTCTACAGGTGGGCATGAGTATTACCAGAATTTATTACCACAGTGACCTAAAAGCAAAAGCACCAGAGCAGTTAGTCAAGTAATGGGATCACTCCTGCCAGAGTTCCAGATCACAAAATGCAGGAATGCTGCAACACTAAAAACATTGGGTTTTTCAGGCAAGTGTTTTCCTGCAGTGCTATTCAGTGGTTGCCAAAGCATTTCTTTTTATATTTAACTGTAGTATTTAGGCAAAATACTGTAAAAAAAAAAACCATTTTATATATATAAAAATATGATGGATCATACAAAATGCATTTTATTTTTTATTTAGTACTGACCTGAATAAGATAAAAAGATAAATAATAGTTGAATTTATAAAAATGGCCCAGTTCTAAAGTTTACTTATTAACTGTGTTGTTACCTGAATGATCCCCAGCTGTTTTGTTTGTTTGTTTAGTGATAGTTGTTCATGAGTCCCATGTTTGTCCTGAACAGTTTAGCTGCCGGCTGTTCTTCAGAAAAATCCTTCAGGTCCCACAAATTCTTTGGCTTTTTTTTTTAGCAGTTTTGTGTATTTGAACTAGTGGTGGGCTTTTTATCGGCGTTAACGTGAGACTCTTATCGGGCGATAAAAAAAATATTGCTGTTAATCTATTCTCAAAGTTGGGTTGGGAGCTGGGTCTAAACTACGTAAGCTATGATGACTTTCACCTGGATATTTAAAATTAATCTATGCCCACCCCTAATTTGAACCCTTTCCAACAATGGTTGTATGATTTTGAGATCCATCTTTTTACACTGAGGACAACTGAGGGACTCAACTATTACAGAAGGTTCAAACGTTCACTGATGCTCCAGAAGGAAAAACAATGGATTAAGAGCCGGAGGGTGAAAACTTTTTGAATTTGAAGAGCAGGGTTTAACTTATTTTGTTCTGTAGCTTCTGAAGGCCAGTACAAATTTAAAAAAAAATATGATATTTAGGCAAAATAAGAAAAATGCACACATTCTGATTTTGTTCAAAAGTTTACACCCCTGGCTCTTAATGCTTTGTTTTTCCTTCAGAAGCATCAGTGAACATTTGAACCTTCTGTAATAGTTGCATATGAGTCCCTCAGTTGTCCTCGGTGTGAAAAGATGGATCTCAAAAATCATCATTGTGGGAAAGGGTTCAAATACACAAAAATGCTGAAAAACCAAAGAATTTGTGGGACCTGAAGGATTTTTCTGAAGAACAGCAGTCAGTTTAACTGTTCAGGACATACAAGGGACTCATGAACAACTATTACTAAACAGACAAACAAAACAGCTGTGGATCATTCAGGTAACAACACAGTATTAACAATCAAGTGTATGTAAACTTTTGAACGGGGTCATTTTTATAAATTGTGGACTATATGTAAACATCTTTTATGTGAAATATCTTATTTAGGTCAGTACTAAATAAAAAATAAAATGCATTTTGTATGATCCCTCATATTTTGGCAAAATAATTACCATTTTGCAGATTCTGCAAGGTGTATGTAAACTGTATATATACACTGTAAAAAAATTTGCTGTAGTTCTGCAGCTGGTTGCCAGTAACTTACTGTAGATTTTTAATTTATGTTATTTACTGGCAACAGTTTGTTCAAAGTTAAATGAACATTAAACATTAACAAGTCTTTGTCTTTACAGAATAAAACTATAAAATAACAACCTACTGCAAAGCATTCTGGGAACCAGAAACCTTCATCAACCTTTTTCTGTTTTTTTCCTTCAGATTTTGGTTCCCAGAATGCTTTGCATGAGGCTGTTATTTTAGTTTTATTCTGTAAAGATAAAGACTTGTTAATGTTTAATGTTCAATTAACTTTGAACAAACTGTTGCCAGTAAATAGCATAAATTTAAATCTACAGTAATTTACTGGCAACCAGCTGCCAGTAATACTGTAATTTCTACAGATTTTGTTTACAGTGTATGTATATGCACATACAAAGACACACTGTTGAATATGTACAAGAAACATTGTAGTGCTAGATTACAAAAGCATACTCAAAGAATTGCAGTTTAACATTAGTTAGCGGGGGATGAAGAATGTTATTTCTTCATGTCGTGGAAAGAGACACTTAAATATATATTAAGGGTAAACCACAAATTACCATTTAGGGGAAATCTGCAGCTCTTTGTTCTCTTTTTAAAATACTGCCGATGGGACCTCCTGATAGGATCCATGACGTAAAGTAGGTTATTAATTAAATGCAAAGCCTGGAGTCTTTTTAGAACGGGAAAAGCAGATTTAGTGTTAAACAAACATCTCTGACAAGGAAAACAGAAATGAACCTTTTAGTTGCAAAGTTCCAGATTTTTCCAGAATTTTTCAGCCAGCACTGGGCCTGCATAGAGCCAGCACTACTGATTTATTACACTATATGATATAATACTGTTTTAAATTTACAAAAGCATTATTTATTGTGACAATTTGGTACAGCTTGCTGATCTATAAGTCTAGTGCTTCCTTTTAAGAGGCACGTTTGATGTATGTTAGGTTGTTTAGGTTTTGCGTAACCGTGTCTTTCTTGTCATAGCACTTCATGACTGATTTTATGTTAGTCCATCACATTCCTTTATAAATGGTCACATTGCCATCAATCGCAGAGTAGGGTCCCACTGGTAGTTCCTTGTGTTTTACAACTGCACGTCGGTGTGGTTGGGGGGATTTTAATGATGCTGTGCAGTTTAAACAGCTAGCGACTTTTATAGAGTCACTGGACATTCCGAACATACTTTCGTCAAAATAATACAGACCAGCTTGGGCCGTGGATGTCAACATCTGCAGCCGAGCAGGGTTGTTAGACACAATTTTAAGAAACGCATATCTATATATTTAAAAAAAGAAGTTCAAAACCAAAGCGGATATCACTGGTTTGTATAGTTGTGTCATCTGATAGCTAAGCTGTATGTAGGTCTATAGTGTATTGTTTTCCTTTGGGAGATGAGACGCATATGTGGAGCAGCTTTCAAAAGATGAAATGCACGTGCTATCAGTTATCAGAGTCTGTTAATCAAGATGAGAGACAGAAACAAGCCCGAGCAAGAGTGATTTCATGTAGATCTCCAGAGACTGTGTCAAGGACAACGTTTTTATTGGCACAAAAAGGCAAGAAAGTGACATTGAACAGGGATGAAGATGACAAGCTATATGAAGAGCATATGGACAGTCCATTTGTCAGATAGTCATCGATTATTCTTTAAACCTAATAGAAAAAATAAGCATGGAGCACAGCGCTGACCTAAATATTCAAAAAACAATAAATGCGGTTATAAAATCATTCTAAATTTAACCCTCATGTTGTGATCCTCAAAAATAGTTTTTCTTTTTTTCTCTACCTTGTTTACATGGTTTTCCCAGTCAATATATCAATATCTGGCCTAGAAAAATTGCTTATACATTTCTTGTTATGCTATGTTATTACTAGGGCCGGGACTTTAACGCGTTAATTTAGATTAATTAATTACACAAAAATAACGCGTTAAAATTTTTTAACGCATTTTAATCGCAATACGTTTTGCACCGCGGAACGTTTCTCACTAGATGAGATTCGGCGGACCGATTATACTGGAGCACAAACTAGCGTTCAGACAAGCCAAAGACGTCCGTCCTAAATAGTATTGTATGTCCCAAATCGTAGTATGTTTAAAAAGTATTCCAAAGATTCCCGGATGGTCTACTACTTAACGATCAATGCACACTCTTAACTGATTATATTGCCCGCAACACACTGCGCCGTGAACGAGGATTCGATTAGAACTACAAACACGCATAAAAAGTGTTAAAAAACTACAAACATGGAGGATATACGCGACCAACGGACAGGTAGAGAAAGGGGTTTGAGTGATAAATAATCAGTGTGTAACCTGATAAAAAACTATTTTTTAAATGTTATCCGCGTTATATTCCATGTGCAGCAACATTTATAATGATAGGTTTGGTCATTAAAGTTTAAATGCATAATTAAGCAAAAACAAGAGCAGAGTTCTCGGAATGAAAGACTCGTTAAAGAATGTGCCTCTTGCTACACTTTTAATGGCAATATTGTACTGGTCTGTTGGACTTGGTTGAACAAAAATAAAAAATATTTTGTTGCTTAAGCTTATGTATTCAGTCATTATTCAATGGTATACTAAAAATCCATGTAAAAATCTTAATTCTCACTGTTCTCAGGTCAAATATTTACATGCGATTAAAATGCGATTAATTTCGATTAATTAATTACAAAGCCTCTAATTAATTAGATTAAAATTTTTAATCGAGTCCCGGCCCTAGTTATTACCTATTTTTTTTTATCAATTTCAGCACAGGATATCACAGGCTTTAATGATCTGAGCTTATGCACCTGAGTTTTTGGTTGAGCATTGCCAAAGTATTCACAAATAATGCATTTTCACTCAAAAGTTGAGATGCATAAGATCAAATAATTGAGGCCTATGAGCAAACGGTTACAAAAAGTAATACAAAACCTCTTCTAATTGAATTAAACAAGTCGACAAAATGATTGTCTGCGCAGTACACTCAAAAAATGCTGGGTTATTTTTAGCGATGCACCGAATGTTTGGAAACCGAAATTATTCAGCCAAAAATAGCAAAAAAGCCCTTTCGGTGAATAAGAAGCGGTGCGTTTGCAGCAGTGCAGCGATGGTTTCCGCACCGAGTCTATTTTTTGCTGTGCAGCCAGTGTTGCCAGATCGGGTTGACGATTTCCAGCCCAAAAGCTCACCAAAACCCGCCCACTTCAACAAAAACCAGCCCAAATTTTAACTGCCAAAATAATGAGAATTTTATTGCCATGTCAAGGTTAATAAGGACCATTTTTATCTCTTTAAAAAAAGAATAATGACAAAATAAAATAAAGATTAATCAATTTCACAGGAATATGGATCAAAACAGTCCGAAAATATGTTGAAAATGTCTTCTTTTCAAAGTGGAAATTAACCGATGACTTTAACCCTTGGAAAAACACATGCATCATTTTCAATGTCCACAGTAAAAATATGCTAATTTCTGTGCAAAAAGTGCGCAATAAAGTGATGAGAAACAATGTAGCTGGCATTTACGTTCATGCACACACCCACGTTTTCTTATTTCAGTTACAATTATATTTAGAAGTCTTCTATTCATCTCTCACCACATGTAATCGACTTAGACTTTTTATCGTGTAACTTATATTTAGGCCACTTTGCCATCGCAATTACTTAAAATGAATAAATGAATAAGCTGCATATTCTAAATCTTGCCCGTTATAGCGCCAAAACCTCGTCACTCACAAGCCATCACATCTCACTAACATAAAAGACGTAAATTGATTGACAGGTCTCTGTTAAACTAAGCCAGTAAGCGTTGCGTTAAGCAAAAATGAGTTGATGACTGCACTACACATTATATTACTGTGATACTTTGAGCTCGAAGGTATTAAAATAACAATCACTAATGATAAAAGCGAAGAAAAAAGCAGCTGATTGGGCGGCTTTTATTTTTTTTAAAGCAGCCCAAATTTTGTCTACCCGCCCAATGCGTTATTCTCCGGTCCAAGCCGATCAAAAGAAGCCCAACTGGCAACACTGTGTGCAGCATGCCCTGAATTAAAGTGACAGCGCATTGTTAACGTATTACATTGTTGTGTAAAAAATTAACATGGATAGACACGGAAATGTGGTGATTACACCATAAATGCATATAAATGAAGTCTACTGTGTTTTACAGTCAACACTGTGGCTTTTTGGCTAAGTTTAAAACTAGGAAAGTGCACTTTTAAATAAACAAGGCAACATAATGCACTTGTCCAGGTAGGAGTTCTTTAAGGGACTGTTTTTAATAACGATTTAATGCGAAAGGCACGAGAGCCGAATGTTTCTGTCTGTGACAAGTTTTAATTTAAAATATTTGTGATAGCCCAATTTTAATAAGAAAAGGAAGCTATACCTGTGCTGTTTAAATGTGTTGCAACTTGCTTTAGCAACGTAATATATAAATCTAGAAGTCAAGTGCATTGAATAATACGTTTAATTTATTGAGTTTACACGTGAATATGTCTATGAACGATTGTATTACTGTACTGTAATAAAAGAGGATCACAATGCTGAAAAAGCACGTTTGTATTTGAAATCAAAATAACGGATAAATGGTGTGTTTGTGGTAAACAGCCGCGGATCAGGAACGGACTGCAAACGCGTCCTGTGTGAAAGCAAAACGAGCTTCTTCACCGCATACGTAACGCACACGGACTGCATACGGAGTATGTGTGAAACAGTGTTGTTTTCGTCAACGATGACGATGACAAAATCATTTCGTTGACGCCACTTTTTTTCATGACGATAACGAGACGTTGACGAGATAAAAATGGCTCGTTGATGACTAAAACATGACGAGACGTGTGTGAGTTTTCGTTGACGAGACGAGAATAGACGAAAATGTTAGTGGGTGGTCCGTCAGACGTTTAAAATGCATGACATTTCTGCTTATTGTGCATGCTAATTAAAACTTAAAAAGTATCTGACGCTATGGCAAGCCGTTTTAGCATTAAATACTCTTTGCTATACTAGTATGGCAAGCCGTTTTAGCATTCCATCCTTGTTTGTCTTTTATGTTCTAAAACATTCCTTCATTATTGTAATTATTGGTGAAAATAGTCGATCCGGAAGCTCACATTGTGTTGAACTATAGGTCTGCTATTTTCAGAACTTATAAGTGACACTACCCAACAGTAAAATACTTACTGACCTACATTAATTTGTTAAAAGACTACTTTTTTCCCTTTTTTTGACTAAAACTAGACTAAAACCTTTTTGACATTTCGTCGACTAAAACTAGACTAAAACCTTTTTGACTTTTCGTCGACTAAAATTGGACTAAAACTATCACATATAGAAGTGACTAAAATTTGACTAAAACTAAGAAGCATTTTAGTCCAAAAGACTAAGACTAAGACTAAGACTAAATCTAAGATGGTTGTCAAAAACAACACTGGTGTGAAACAGGCGTAAGACGCGGGGGGTTACCTGGAGAAGCATCTGCCATTTTTAGACTTGGCAGAAAAGACCCGCCCTCCTCACTGGACAGTTAAAAAGACCAATCAAACTAATGATGAAATCAAGTATTACCCAATCAAAAGTAGGAAAGGAGGCATCTTCATAAAATGCGTGTGGGATGATTTGCATGAGACGCTGCTTTAAAAAAATGATCAAAAATACGGGAAAAAATCCATCCCGTATTGAGTCAAAACGGGACGCGCGATTTCATTCTCAAATACGGGACGATTCCGTATTTTAAAGGATGGGTGGTAACCCTACCTGTCGGAAACTTTTGTTCTGCTTTATGTAGGACTTTAATCTTCCTCAGATGTGGCTGCAGAGCTGCACTACTTCATCTTCACTGACGTTTAAATACCGCCAGTGGAAATTTGACATTCTTCTTGGAGTATTAGGTATTTGAGATTTGTCAGGGAGCTCACATAAATTGTAGATTCCTGGCAGGTATGCGCTGTTTTCGAAGAACAAAACTTGAACTACAGAGCAAACAATGTGAGTTTATCACCTAAATATTGGATGATCGCAAGAATTTTTTAATCAGTTTCCTCTGTTGCTGCAGCACTGCTGTATTGTGCAAAGGCAACAAGCGTTATAAAAGATCTTCACATTTTCAGGATAGTTTGTCATGACTTGATCTCATGTATGGCGCCGAGGTCAGTTGGTTTGTCTCAGATGAGCTGTAAGACAAACAAAAATAGCAGATTGCCTGGACACCCTAATTGCTTTCATATTTCTTTGCGGGGTTCTCATCGCCTTCAATGAAGAGCTATGACAGACAGAAGAGACGCCAGTGATTATTCAAGTTGTGTTTTTCGTTATTGCATCCGCACTAAGAATAGCTGGAGATATAATTGCACAGACACATTGACATTTTTAACATAAATCTGTTGTTTTTGATTTCTTTTTTCTGACTCAGTGAAATTGTCACATCGTTGTTTTTTATGAAGTAGCTGTGTTCGATTTTCATGTAAACTGTGTGTGATTATGAACTAAATGTTCTACACTGCATAGTGAACAAATCAATAATAAAACTGTCTAGTCGTTCATAACATTACGCAACCTACTGTAATCTAAGTTTGTCTTACAATGTACACTACCAGTCAAAAGTTTTTGAACAGTAAGATTTTTAAATGTTTTTTTAAGTCTCTTCTGCTCACTAAGCCTGTATTTATTTAATCTAAAGTACAGCAAACTAATATTTTGAAATATTTTTACTATTTCAAATAACTGTTTTCTATTTGAATATATTTTAAAATGTAATTTATTTCTGTGATTTATAACAATAATGCTAAAAATGTTTCTTGAACAGCAAATCTGCATTTTAGAATGATTTCTGAAGGATCATGTGACACGTTACTGGAGTAATGATGCTGAAGATTTAGCTTTGATCACAGGAATTAATTATATTTTAAACTATGTTCAAATAGAAAGCAGTTATTTTAAATAGTACGAGTATTTCAAAATTGTACTGCTTTTTTGTATTTTGGATCAAATGAATGCAGACTTGGTGTGCAGAAGAGACTTCTTTAAAAAAAAAAAAAAAAACATTAAAACTCTTACTGTTCAAAAACTTTTGACTAGTAGTGTAGATTTAATATTTTTATTTAGTTACAGGGATTTTATTTTCCCCAGCCTTGTGACAAAGAGGTTTCCTCCATGTTAGGGGGTTTCAAACTTTTTTCAAACAGTGGAATAATAATAATAATGTAACTTAAAAAAAAAGTGTGCTGAACATTTGATACAAATTTGATTAAAATAGATGAAAATTAGATTTAAACAATGATTAAAATAAATATAAATAAATAAATACAGAAATATCAAACTGTAGAGAAATAGTATAACTTTGATATTAAAAATAGATAAAAATTAGATTTAAAAAATGATTAAAATAAATATAAATAAATAAATAAATACAGAATTATTAGATCGTATAATACTATAATGAATAGAAAAATAATGTAACTTAATATTAATATGGAAAATAGATGAAAATTAGATTAAAAAAATTATTAAAATAAATATAAATACAGAATTATTAAATCGTACAATACCATTATGAATAGAAAAATAATATAGCTTAATATTAATATGGAAAATTGTTGAAAATTAGATTTAAAAAATGATTAAAATAAATCTAAATAAATAAATACAGAAATATGAAACAGTACAACACTATAATGAATAGAAAAAAATAATATAACTTAATATTAATATAGAAAATAGATGAAAATTAGATTTAAACAATGATTAAAATAAATATAAATAAATAAATACAGAAATATCAAACTGTACAATACTATAATGAATAGAGAAATAGTATAACTTTGATATTAAAAATAGATAATTAGATTTAAAAATGATTAAAATAAATATAAATAAATACAGAATTATTAGATCGTATAATACTATAATGAATAGAAAAATAATTTAACTTAATATTAATATGGAAAATAGATGAACATTTGATTAAAAAAATTATTAAAAATAAATATAAATACAGAATTATTAAATCGTACAATACCATTATGAATAGAAAAATAATATAGCTTAATATTATTATGGAAAATTGTTGAAAATTAGATTTTAAAAATGATTAAAATAAATATAAAAAATAAATACAGAAATATCAAACAGTGCAATACTTTTAATAAATAGAAAAATAATATAACTTAATATTAGTTAACTAAGTAGTTAACATATTTATAATGTTTTAATGGGTGTATATAAAACTATATAGATACCAGAAAACCCTGCATTTATTTGGTAAATTATTAAAAGTAAAATTCATTAAATCATATTTTCTTTTTTTTTTTTTCTTTTAAACAAGAACAAAAACTGAATTTGCAAGTACTGTATTTATTGCAAAATACTTTTACCCTATTACCCTATTGTAATTGTTAAGATTTTTATTATTATTTTTTTTTCTGCCGTAAAACTGAACGTGCAGCCCAAACCGAGAGACTTGAAACTTGGTCAGAAGATAGAGCAAAAATCGAGGAGAACCTATCAAAGTATCAGCCCAATCGGACCATAGGTGGCGCTACAGCGCAAAAAACTAAAACTTTTCAGTTTTTTGGCCTAAGCTCGCAAACCGTCTGTCGTAGACTCAAAAACTTTACATCGTTGTGATCCTTGGGTCAACCCGAACAAAAGTGTATTGCGAAATTTTTAAACTGCGACGCACGGTTGACCCCTAAAAATGGACGTTTTTTCGTCCTGGGTTTTTCGCCTGATTGGAACCAAACCAGTGCAGAAATATTCTCTGGACACTGAATATCAATAATTATCAAAAAAAAGTTAAACTTTTTACTCACGGTCGGAAAGGGACGCCAAAACGTTCAAAAGCGGCGGGGCCACCTTACTAAAATGGCTATAACTTTTGAACGGAATGAGATATCTTCACCAAACTCGGCACACATGTGTATAAGCTCAAACTTTGGTCAAATCAAAAAAAAATTGCGGAGCTTGAACACTTGGTGGCGCTATAAAACGGAAAAAAAAATATTATTGGCTATAAATTGGCCAATGAAGTTTGAGCACCTATTTGACAGGGTTAACGGAGGTCGATCGGAACGAAACTCGGTGGGCATGTTCGACTCACGGCCCTAAAGGTCTGTAAGAATTTTGAAAGAAATCGGCCACTAGTTGGCGCTAACAAATTTTTTTGCTCTGTAATCACATGGCGTTTCACACATCCACACAATATACATATCATTTGATAGATCTCCTCATGCCGAGAAAATTTGCTTCAAGAACCATTGCTGTCAATCAAATCGTTCATTAATTATTCACAAATATGTTAAAAACCTACTTTTGCGAACTAGTCCTAGGTTTTTCGCCCGATCTCGATCAAACCACTGCAGTAACATTCTCTGGAATCTCTAGATCAATAATTATCGAAAACAAAATATTAATTTTGTCCTTTGGTTGGCTATAACAGAGTCATTTAGAAAAGGGGCGTGGCCACATATACTCAAAAGCCTATAGAACCTAAACAAAAACTCAAAACTTTACAAAAATTGGTGACAACATGTACCAGATGACCCTTAACAAGCATGCAAAGTTTCATAAAGATCGGACAATAGGTGGCGCTATAACGCCACCTATAAGTTAAATATGAAAATTCTATATTAAATGGCCTGAAATTGCTACAATAAAAAAAAATGCTCATATTCACTCAAACACTATATCTTCACATCATATGTAATTTATTTCATGTTGGTCTGCACCTTAACAGCAAGGAAGCCAAAAAAGGCCTTAAATGCTCGAACCCCGCTAAATGCTGCTTGCAGCTTTAATTTTTCTATTTATTATAGTATTGTACTGTTTGATATTTCTGTATTTATTTATATTTATTTTAATAATTTTTTATCTAATTTCAATCACATTTTTATCAAATTGTTCTATATATATTGTATATACACATACCATATATATATATACACTGTTTGAAGAAAGTTTGAAAACCCCTGCCATGGAGGACCTTATTAGTTATTAATAAAGAATAATTGTTTTTAATGAAGAAGAGCATCAGGATAAGCAAATATTGATCTGTTAACTGAGTGAGATTAACTCAGAAAAGAAACATCCGTTCAGTGCTTTTGTTTAAAAGCCATATGACATTTATTGTTTTTCCCCAAGTATTTGTTATAATATGTAGACAATATAATTGTCATCCAAACATGCGCATGACCTCAGGCGTCTGGACTCCGGCTCCATCTGTTTGAGGTCTGTAGCTTTGCGTACCGTAGTGTGCGACAGATGTGGAAGAAGACGGAGCCATGGTACCACATCCCTCCTTCGCAAACCTCGCGATCCCAACGGAGCTAGCCTGAATTTTATGCAACTTCTCGGAAAATCAGAGAGTTGTTAACACATATTTGTTGTGCATTCTTCGAGTGTTTGCTGTTGACGACCGTTGACATGAAGGACACCTCCTGGTTTGAGTCAGTGCTCTTGAACTGCACTTGTCACGCCAGACAGTAAATACGATAGACCTTATCGTATCTCATAACAAGCCCATTAATAAGGCTAATTTACAGAATCTTGTTTTGTTCTTCGGCGCGTTTTGTCCAGCTGCGGCGGGTTCTGGAGCTGAATGTTGTGCAAGCCCAGCAGAGGTCTGGCATGCGATGAAGTGGAGATGCACTATGGCATCCCAGTCATTTCCTGTGCCGCAGGGTTATGGTTCCAGCTCTGGCCTGCTTTACGGCGGGGGGCCCTTGCAAACACTTACTCAGCCTGTCAGTCACACACTCATTTGTTTTATGCTGCGCTGGGGGTGAAGGGAAGCGGATCAGAGCTTTGCACATCCATTCTGCAGACTAAAGGAACATTACTGTACAGCAGCCATTTGCTGAGCTCTGTAATCATTCATTTAAATTAATAGTTGACTTGAAAATATGTTTCGTCATTTACCCACCCCGTCATTTCAAAAACATGTGAATTTCTATTTAATTGAACTCAGATGCACAGTGTGTGTTTTTTTCATTACATTGGTTCAACACAGCCTATTCAGTGTATTATTGTATTTTCTATTAGTATTATTATTATGGACTTAAATATATCTACTAAATTTAACTACCAAAATGACATTTTACATAATTGTAAGTTATGCCAAAGTCAGTTATTATTATTATAATAAAAAGGACTTTATAATACAAAAAAAAAATATTATATTGTTATATTATATCATATTATATTATTAACAACTAAAGTCAGATAAAATGATGAATATTTAAAAAATTATTGCATTTAAATATAGCTAGTTAATCAGAGTTAATCAAAATATTTTTTTACATCATTGTAAGTATTAGAATATTTAAAAGGTTATGCCAAAGTCAGTTATTATTATTACAATAAAAAGGACTTTATAATACAAAAAAAATATTATATTATGTTATATTATATCATATTATATTATTAACAACTAAAGTCAGATAAAATGATAAATATTTTAAAAACCATTGCATTTAAATACAACTAGTCAATCAAAGTTAATCAAAATAATTTTTTACATCATTGTAAGTATTAGAATATTTAAAATGCTATTATGGCAAAGGTGGTTATTATTATTAAGGACTTTAAAATACAAAAAATATTATTATATTATATTATATTATATTATATTATAAACAACTAAAATCTGGTAAAATATTTAATATGCAATAATATTTTCATTTAAATCTTTAAAATATGTGATTTAAAGATTTAAATTTAAATATTATTGCATTTAAATACAACTTCTAAATTTAATCTAAAAAGACATTTTACATAATTGTAAGTATTAGAATATTTTAAATGTTATGGCAAAATCGGGTATTATTAAGGACTTTATAATACAAAAAAATATTTTATTATATTATATTATATTATATTATATTATATTATATTATATTATATTAATTATATTATATTATATTATATTATATTATATTATTAACAACTAAAGTCTATCAAAAAAATAAATATTTTAAAGATTTCAATGTAAATAGTATTACATTTAAATATATCTACTAAAGTTACATAATTGTATTTAAGTATTTAAATATTTGAAATGTTATGCCAAAGTCAGTTATTATTATTATTATTATTATTATTATTATTATTATTATTATTATTAAAGAGTTTATAATATAAAAATGATTATATTATATTACATTATATTATTAACAACTAAATTCTGTCAAAAAGATAATTATTTTAGATTATTTAGAAGATTTAAATTGAAATATTAAATTTAACTTTTTATATTTTTTTATATATTAATATTAAATATAACAACTAATGTTTTTTTTACAGATTAAAGATTTTTACGTACTTTATTATGTTATATTATATTAATATTATTAAAAACTAAAGTCAGATAAAATTATAAATATTGTAAAGATTTAAATTTAAATATCATTGCATTTAAATATAACTAAATTTAATCCAAAAATACATTTTACGTCATTATAAGTATTAGAATATTTAAAAGGTTATGCCAAAGTCAGGTATTATTATTAAGGACCTGTATAATACAAAAAATATTATATTATATATATAATATTATATTATATTATTAACAACTAAAGTCTATCAAAAAGACAAATATTTTAAAGATTTAAATGTAAATAGTATTAAATTTAAATATATCTACTAAAGTTAATCAAAAAAGACATTTTACATAAATGTTAAGTCAGTTGTTGTTATTATTATTATTATACATTTTATAATATATATATATATATATATATATATATATATATAAATATAAATATTGTATATTACATTATATTATATTATATTATATTATATTATATTATTATTAACAACTAAATTCTGTCAGAAAGATAAATATTTTAAAGATTAAATTAAAAATATTATTAAATTTAAATATAGCCTTTTATAATAATATATCTACTAAAGTTAACCAAAACATTTTTTTACATACTTGTAATTACTTAAATATTTGAAATGTATAATGTAAAAATTATTATATTTATATTATATTACATTATATTATATTATTAACAAGTAAATTCTGTCAAAAAGATACATATTTTAAAGATTTAAATGTAAATAGTATAAAATGTAAATATACTGTATCTTCTAAAAAACATTTTACGTAATTGTAAGTATGTAAATATTTGAAATGTTATGCCAAAGTCAGTTGTTATTATTGTTATTAAGGACTTTATAATATAAAAATTATTATATTATATTATATTATATTATATTATATTATATTATATTATATTGTATTGTATTGTATTGTATTGTATTGTATTATATTGTATTATATTATTAATAACTAAATTCTGTCAAAAAGATAAATATTTTAAAGAGTAAAATTAAAATATTATTAAACTTAAATATAAATTTAATTAATAAATATATTTATATATATATACATTTATATTAATTTATACATAATTGTAAGTATTTAAATATTTGAAATGTTAGGCTAAAGTCAGTTATTATTATTGTTAAGGACTTTATCATATAAAAAGTTATATTATATTATATTATAGTATTAACAGCTAAAGAATATAAAAAATATAAATATTTTAAATATTCAAATTTAAATATTATAGTATATTATATTATTAACAAATAAAGTCAATCAAAAATATAAATATTTTAAATATTTATATTTGTATTATTATTTTAATACATTTAAATAAATAAAAGTCCATTTTCTTTTCAGTAATTCATATAGCCCTATTTTACTATTTGATTCCAATTTAAATGTAAATAAATTTGGTGTATGTGTATTAGGCGTACCAAGGTGACATGAACTAAACAGGCCGTTTAAGTTGTCTGTTAATCATATTTTTTTGTAATTTTTGTATTTTTTATTTGTAATCATTAAAGCCTGGTGCATCAAGATGTTTTGCAACAGATTCGACAGCATAACACTAAACTGCTTTTATAAGAACTAAAATTATAAGAACTAAAAAATAAAATTATAGGGAAATAACATGAAGATGAACACACAATAACATTTTTCATTTCAGGGTGAAACATCACTTTAAATTAAACTTGTTGTCTGCACATTCAAATGAGTTCTGTGACTGACAGATAATTGTTTGCAAGGCACACTGGGGTCTCACACCATCCTTTTTTTTTAAAGTCTAGGTCTAGACACCTGCTGATTTAATTTCTTTTCTTCATTTGTCTGCAGTTGTTTTGCCAGCTCTGCTTGTGAACTCTAGAGCAGGAGACCCATTGTGCTCAAATCTTTTTCTTGGAAAAGAGCATTCAATGAATGATATCTGACTTTGCAGTTAGATGAACTTACGCAATGCTCTGTGAAAGCTACAGAAATAAATGTGCTGGGAAGATGTGAAGTGCATCATTCCCATGTTGAACAAGTGCAGCTTCCCCAGGATGCCTTCCCATAAGGCCAGGTAAACAGGAGGTGGCCACAGGATTTCTGTTTGACTCTGTTTTACTGACTTAAAAAACAGCTGAGATAGGATACGTTTCTACAATAAGAGTAACTAAGAAAATGTGAGCAATGCTTGTCCGTATAAAAGTAATCAAACTGGTGTTGTTAATGGTTGCTGTGGTTCAAAAGGTGTTCATTTTGATCTTGTGAGACCTTATTTCAAAAACATTAAAAAATAATTTAATATACACTGACCAAAATTATAAACACAACACTTTAGTTTTTTCCCCTCATTTTTCACGAGCTGAACTCTTAAGACTGAAAGAGACTTTTTCTATGTACACACAAGGCCTATTTCTCTCAAATATTGTTCACAAATCTGTCTAAATCAATGTTAGTGAAGACTTCTCCTTTGCCGAGGTAATCCATCCACCTCACAGGTGTGGCATATCAAGATGCTGATTAAACAGCATGATTATTGCACAGGTGTGCCTTAGGCTGGCCACAATAAAAGGCCACTCTAAAATGTGCAGTTTTACAGCGCAATGCCACAGATGACGCGAGTTTTGAGGGAGCATGCAATTGACCATATGCACGGATTACTTCCTTGTTTAGACAAGCCAGCTAAGTCATTTCAACAGGATGAAACATCTAACAAGCTGACATCAAAAAAAGAGCTGTGCAATAAATGATTCAGACTAAATTCAAAGTAACAAAACTACAACAGTAACAAGTTTGTGTTGGTTAAATATAGGCTATTTAATAGCTTTTAGATTAGATTCAACTTTATTGTCATTACACATGTACACAGTTCAAGATAAAGCTTAAAAGATGTAGTTATTAAATTATATAAAATATTTCAAATTCATATTGAGTGCATTATTTAATTCTTATACTATATTAATATTTAACTTATTTAATTTTAGTGAACTATATATGTGACCCTGGACCACAAAACCAGTCATAAGGTTAAATTTTACAAAACTGAGATGTATATATAATATGAAATCTCAGTAAATAAGCTTGCTATTGATGTATGGTTTGTTAGGATAGGACAATATTTGGCCGAGATACATCTATTTGAAAATCTGGAATCTGAGGGTGCAAAAAATCAAAATACTGAGAAAATCACCTTTAAAGTTCTCCAAATTAGGTTCTTAACAATGCATATTACTAATCAAAAATTACATTTTGATACATTTACAGTAGGAATTTTACAAAAAATCTTCATGGAACATGATCTTTACTTAATTTCCTAATGATTTTTGGCATAAAAGAAAAATCAATAATTTTGACCCATACTATGTATTTTTGGCTATTGCTACAAACATACCCCAGCGACTTAAGACTGGTTTTGTGGTCCAGGGTCACATATAAGTATTTAAATAATTCATCCTTATAGGCTGTTTGTGTCTGAGCTTAATGACTTTCTGCACTTGCTATACTATATACTTCAGTGCAGTATAAGTACTACAATTTATTATACTAGTAATTAGGGCTGTGCAATAAATCGCACGCGATTGTCATGCGTATCTCATCAGTAAAGCCGGTTCTGTGATTAGTAGTAAATCTCCATCAGCTGCGTTCAGATGGCGCGGTATTTAAAACACTGAGCCGTAGATCACTGAAAAGCTACGCAATATCGTGTTCAAAATCGCGGATGAATCGGAGATGAATCGCGGTGATGGAGATTTACTACTAATCACAGAACCGGCTTTACTGATGAGATACGCATGACAATCGCATGCGATTTATTGCACAGCCCTACTAGTAATTTTATAATCGAAAAGCAAGACGTCTTGAAAAAACTAGGGAGTTGAAATGGCAGCTGCAGCCAATGATTGATCCTCTGCTGCCATCTTCTGGTTATATGAGTCATTTCATGTCATTTTTATCTTTAAAAAAAGACGTTGTTTTCCGTGAAAAGACATTTTTTTTCCATGTCGTCTTTATGAATGAAAAGTGAATCTTTGAAGTGAATTTTATTGCACAGCTGTAGAGTTGAAAAATAATAAAGGCTTTAAAATATTACAAGATTTTAAAAATGTGATCTTGACTATGAAGGCAAGTTACTGATTATCAAGAATACAATTAAGATGTCCTTGAAGAGAATTATCACTAGCTAGCTAACGTTAGCCCGAACACCTTATGATAGTGTTTAGCTGTCAGTATTTAAATGCAGATACTCTCCTGGGATTACCAGGCTTGGCATTTATATTATATGTTGTTAAAAATATGAAACTGAATGTTCATGTCGCTTTCATTATTTACAATGTTGCAAACATTATTTTTCTAAGTTTCTGATTAGAACAAGGCAGTAGAGGAGTCTCAAGAGTGTCTACCTATAAATAGTCATATAAAATGAGCTTTAGCTGAAGTTTACGAGCTGGCTTATCATTATGCGGAAGATCGCTCTGTTCATATGGTCAATTGGCATGCTGACTGCAGCAATGTCCACCAGAGCTGTTGCCTGTGAATTGGCACTCAGGACTGCAGACCTTGTGTAACCACACCAGCCCAAGACCTCCACATCCAGCATCTTCACCTCCAAGATCATCTAAGACCAGCCACTCGGACAGCTGCTGCAACAATTGGTTTGCATAACCAAAGAATCTGAGGTGGATGAGTTATCTCGGCAAAGGAGAAGTGCTCACAAAGACCCCGTCCACACTAATACGTTTTCGTTTGAAAACGCATCTTTTTCTCTCCGTTTTGGCCTTCCGTCCACTCTGAGATGGCATTTTTGTCAAGGAAAATTAAAGGTGCCATAGAATGGAAAACTGAATTTATCTTGGCATAGTTAAATAATAACAGTTCAGTACATGGACATGACATACCATGAGTCTCAAACACCATCGTTTCCTCCTCCTTATATAAATCTAGTATTTGCAAAAGACCACCGAAAAATAGGCCAGTTCCAACATAACAGGTCTGTTGCGCAACTTCCCCGGGATCGTTAATAGTTACGCCTCCAACATTCGCATCGCCCAATCATCACTAAGGTCAGTACATCAGTTAAACAAGGCCAGTCACTCAAGGGACACGGTTAGCTTAATGCTAGCGCTAGTCTGTTACATTGCAATACATAGGATTTCACTTACCACATAAACAGAGAGATGACTGCGCTGATGATGGTGAATGATAGAGAAATAACTGCGTTGATGATGGCGAATGATTTACAGATCTTGGGAATCACTGAGAAGCAGCTCAACTTGTGTGGCAAGTACTTGTGTCTCTGCATTGTAACTTTACACAGAGCACATGCATCACAGTATGAGCATCATGAGACTAAAATGTCGGCGATTCAAAACGGCAGATTCAACAAACCGCATATTAAAAGCGGCTAGAGCTCCTAATTAAATATATATTTTTATCCATGTACGAGCTATTGAGCTCTGTGAAACAGCCAATCAGAGCAGAGCTCATTAATATTCATGAAGCTTCCAAATAACAGAGCGTTTCATTCTAGGGAAGATCCTAGGGTTGTAAATGGACCTGTAAAACCATTTCTGGAGATTTTTTGCCCTTTCCTATGCCATATACCTTCTATGTAGATATCAGAGAACAATTTAAAATATTCTCTCAATGCATTCTATGGCACCTTTAAGCTTTTTGAAAACGCTCTCCAAAGTGGATAAATTTGAAAACGCTGTTTTCGCGTTGTATTGTGGACTGTGAAAACTGAGGCATTATTTGGTCATGTGACGCATATTGTACCAGTAGATACCTATGTTTATACTGGTAATTGTGCCTGTTATGTGCTATTCACTGTCACACTGCTGCTAAAGAGATTTACTTTGTACACTCTTCATATTACAGTCCTAAAAAAAGAATGACAATTTACTCACAGTTGCAGTCCTGGCTGCAAAACATGACAACAGCTGCTTTTCAGAAAAAATATGAGTAAGCGCGACATGGACGTGTCAGTGAATGATGAGATATTTCCGTAAATAAAATGATCCTGCCAGAAGAATTGCGTTAAAAATTATTATGTCTGTCGGCGCCGATAGCCTTGTGGGCAGCGCGTTGACATACATCGCCGTTGCGCTCCGGGCGTCCCGTCTTCGAATCCCGGCTCAAGGACCTTTCCCGATCCCGCCCCCTATCTCTCTCCCACTACGTTTCCTGTCAATTCTGATCTGTCCTATCATAATAAACGGCAAAAATAAATCTTTAAAAAAAAACTTATTATGCCTGTTCTGTCTGTATAACCTCAGTGAGATTTTGGAAGCTTTACGCATACGCAGTAAGGTGAGTTTAACTTTTTCTTACGTTTCAGTGTGGATGAGAAACTTTTGGAAAACGCTTGGAAGCACCAGTGTGGACGGAGAGCGTTTAAAAAGAAAACTCTGTTTTCAAATGTATCCGGATTAATATAGACGTCGCCTAACATAGATTAAGACAGATTTGTGGCCAATATTTGAGAGAAAGGCCTTTTGTGTACATAGAAAAAGTCTCAGATCTTTGAGTTCAGCTCGTCATAGGGGCAAAAACAAAAGTGTTGCGTTTATAATTTTGGTCAGTGTACATAAAGTTTGAAACCTTAACCTTAAATAGGAAGGAATAGTAATAAAATGTTTATTTGTTCATTTAAGTTGATCACAACTTCTGTTTTTCAGAAAATCTATTTTGTGAAGCCATTCCTAGAAAGCAGTCGAAATAAAGCTTTTGGTTTAGAGGAAGTTGACGCATTCCTCTTCTTGCCTCCCAGCAAACAGTGTGCTACTGGAACTATTTGAAACAGGATACAAATGAGTCACATCATATGACTGCAGATCCCACAGTAGTCTGAAATATAGGGAGGGACGTGTCTCATTCCACGTGCACTTCTATAGACACCATTCATACTGTTCACACTTGTGCAGCAGCACGTATAGTTAGTGATGAGTCACGGTCACTCAACATCCTCCCTCATTCCTGGATGAGTGAAAAGTTACATACGTGCTGTCCTGCAGCAGACAAACAGCACTCCACTGACCTTAGGTCTTGACCTCTTGGTAATAATTTACGCCATGAGTGATATGTCTCATTACTGGCATGTGAGTGTATGTGTATGATTACACACTGAGCTGAATATGTAATAACTTGAGGATCTGTCATATGGGTCATTGACATTTGACATATATAGTAGGAGTCTTCAGAATGAAAATTGGTTTCATGTGGTCTTAAAAAATATTTAATTAAACTAAGGTAAAAAGGTGTATATATATAAGGTACATATAGTCAAACCAAAATTTATTCAGACATCTTTAACATTTCTCACATTATCACAGTTTATTTACTCTAGTTTAGAAAATGTAAAAAAAAAATATGACAAGAACTCAGAGTTAAAATGTTTATTTTGATAATGCCCGATAACTTTGATAGAAAGGTATGAAATGGATTGCAATCAACCAAAACTGTTAATATGACAATATTTACACAACTATCAATACTTTGTTGACCAATTACCAAGCAAAGCTTAATTTTGTTCAGTCTGTGGTGTAAAAAGGTTGCATTATCAAATAAAGAAAAAACACGATAACTACTTTTTGTTGTGCGATATATTGCCCCAGAAATAATTGCGATAAGCAATATTATTGTCATTTCAAGACCATTTTATGCCACTGAATATATGTGACCCTGGACCACAAAACCAGTCTTGAGTCGCTGGGGTGTGTTTGTAGCAATAGCCAAAAATACATTGTATGGGTCAAAATTATTGATTTTTCTTCAATGCCAAAAATCATTAGGAAATTAAGTAAAGATCATGTTCCATGAAGATTTTTTGTAAAATTCATATAAAACGTATATATGCATATATATATGCATTGTTAAGAACTTAATTTGGGCAACTTTAAAGGTGATTTTCTCAGTATTTTGATTTTTTTGCACCTTCAGATTACAGATTTTCAAATAGATGTATCTCAGCCAAATATTATCCCATCCTAACAAACCATACATCAGTAGAAAGCTTATTTATTGAACTTTCATGTGATGTATACATCTCAGTTTTGTAAAATTTAACCTTATGACTGGTTTTGTGGTCCAGGGTCACATATAATATAACAGCATAATAATGCAAGAAGGCCTACACACTTTCAAATGACAACAAATTGTAATTCTTAAGAATATTTAGATCATGGAAATGAAGTATGAAAATATTCAATATCTTAAAAAAAAAACTGAATAAATAGTAAAGAAACATTTTCTAACAAAAACTGCAAAGCAACAAGTAGAAAAAAGAAAAATACACAAAGAACTTGCATGGAGATTTTTTCCATCTGCAGATTTTTTCTCTGTAAATATTTGGTAGCACCACGTTATGTACGAGTGGCTGCAAAAGACACTGGTGCAAGCGGAATGCGAAAAACATGGAGACATTAGATTTTATGTAAATATAATGGGCAATATATTGCGTCACCAAAAATGATTGAGGTCATGTACATATATTTTGTGATAAGTCGATATATTGATTATTGCGACAGGCCTAAAAACATTTAAGCGTAACATGGTAAGGTCAAAGTGCCTTCAATTTTTAAGGTCCCAAATTTGTATAATTTTTACTGGTAGTCCACTGTATGAACAATTTTTGGGTATTTTATGTCAGTTTACTTTATTTTGCTATTCCCACTTTCAAAAATGAATTATAGTGCCCTGCACCCACTAGTTAAAAAAAAACAAAAATTATATCTGGTGTCTGAATAATTTTTAGTTTGACTGTACTGCAAGTAGTTGACCCAAAAATGAAAATTTGCTGAAAATTTACTCAGCCTCAGGTCATCCAAGATGTAGATGCGTTTGGTACTTCATTAAAACAGATTTTATAAAATTAAGCATTACATCACTTGCTCACCAGTGGATCCTCTAGTCTACAGTGAATAGGTGCCATCAGAATGAGGGTTTAAACAGCATTTCAAAAATCCTCAAGTAATCCACATGAATCCAGTCCATCAATTAACATTCAGTGAAGTGAAAATCTGTGAGTTATAATGTTCTTATGTTTATGTTTGAATAAATCCGTCAAGTTTTTTATGACAGCCACCATTTAAATGTTAGTATTTAAAAAAAATGATTTAGAGAATTGAAAATATAATTATGTAATTGTAAGTTTATTATTATGAAAACCTAATTGAGTGTAATTTAAGGGTTTGTATACAAATCAGTTAATTTTAACCTTTAATATTATAGTAGGCCTAATGTTGTACCATCTTGCTCTCATGTATATTTTACAGCATGAGTTGAGTTTTTTTTTTTTTTGAGAAAATTTGGCATGTACTGTACCTGATATATATCCGAAATAATCAATATTGAATCAGAGATCAAGTTTGTGAATCAGAATCTAATCGAATTGTGAAACTTGTGTCAAAACCCAGCCCAATTAATTATAGATTTGCAAACGCGCAGCTTTTCACTTGGATTACTTGTGGATTTTTGTGATGTATTTACAGTATCAGCTGTTTGTATTCTCATTCTGACGGCACCCATTCACTGCAGAGGATTCATTAGTGAGCAAATGATGTATTGTAACATATTATCTGATATTTTTAGAGATATAGAATGCATTTACACTGCAAGTCCTTAGCTCACCTACATTAGTTTACATTAACTCCTGCCTAAAAGATTGTCAGTGATTGTTTTACTATGCACATGTTAGACCCTTGAGTTTGGAACGGCCCTGCTATTAAAATAATTTATATAATTCACGTTGAGTGGCCATTATTTCCCAGCATGGATGTTTTACAGCACAACATGGATAAAGACCAGAAAATAACAGTAATTTTCACTTGTTATTTTATCTAAGTGAAAGTAAAAGTTATAACCTCATAGTTGAGAAATATAATGTAGCTTTTAGAAGCAAATAAAATTCATAGGGCAGGGTTTGAAAACCAGCTCCTGAATGTGCAATTTCTTACCTATATAAAGTTTCCATCTCAATAAAATGCAAGCCAATACAGCACACCGGTTTAAAACGCTGTCTTCATAAGCAAACGTGTCTCCCTTAAATTGGGAGTTCTGAGGGGAATCAGATAAGTGTTTTTAGACGTAGGTAGGAAGTCTAGATATTGGGTATGTATCCAACTAAAATCCACATTTGGAAGAGGCCCAGAGTGGATGTGAAAAAATAGGATCTCGTGCAAATTTTTTGTGTTTACACGTGTGCAGCAAATCCCGATCTGTCAGATGTGAGCAAAAAATCTGATTCTTTTGTGCCAGTGTAAATGCAGTCATAAGGACCTCTCTGTGATACTATTTCCTGTTATGTGTTTTTTCTTTCTGCATGTTGGTTGCGCAACACTATTTTTTGGAATACGAAGGATTTAAATAATAAGCTGTAAAGCTGTTTTCTTAAAAAATAACACTAAAAGATTATGCCAAACTTCTTAATAAGGCTTTATTTTCGGGAATTTTCCTTCCTGGTAGACATCCTGAAACAACCGGTAAGCAACCGTTTAGCATCATGATGAGTTGATGAGCACAAATAAACACCACTAATATTATTCTCAGCAGAATCTAGTCTGAGAAGGATAAGGTCTCACCGCAGAATAATTGGGATCATTTGATGGTAAAAGATTACAGACTTTGCTCAGAGTTCATTTCCAGTGATTTAATTGTGTACAGAAGCCTAGAATGATGGAACGTTCCAGCACCCCTGGCAAACGCCACAGTTCATTCCAAACCCGATCTTCTGCTGAAAGAGAACTGAACTGCAAAAGAAATTCTGCATGCTGCACAATCCATGGGGGGTCAGGAACGCAAGATCAGTGCAGGAGCTGATGTTTTAGATTTACTGCTGTCTTGACATTCCGATGCTCATGTCAGGATAGAGAACAGAGATGCTGACTGGGTTTTGTATACAAATATGCAGCCCAGGACCAAAAACAGTCATAAGGATCAATTTTTTTGAAACTGAGATTTAACCCTCTGGTATTGTTTGGTCATTTTAGTCCGGAAAAAAAAACAGTTTTGAATTTTAAAAAATCGCTACTTCATCGTAATGGTACAAAACTCAATGACATTTATGGCAGTCACTATGTGACCACAAAAAAAAAAAAAAATTGTGGACTTGATTCGAAAATGCTAAATAGTCACACTTGTGTTGTTCCCGGTCAAAAACGTCCGTCGTTGGAAATTAATGGGAAATATGTAAAAATACAGAGCATTTTTTGTGTGTGCAATCAAATCATTCACAATGCAGAAAAAGTGTGCAAAGCAATGAAGGGGTGACACTCTAAAATATGCAGGACCCTCGAAGGACACACAATATGAACTAGTGTGACTACTACAAAGAATGTTTTTGTAAATGCATGAAGTGAAATCAATAAATCAGACAAAATTGCAGTAAAAAAAACAGACACCAAGGAAGAGGTTACAGATTAAAACATCAAGAGTACAAAACACACACAACACACTATTATACACACCAGAGTTGGGGCCATTCATGAATTGAATTGCGAATGAATGGTAAATTCCAATTCACTTCCTGGAATGGAATTGGAATTGGAATTGCATGCAGCTGACAGGAAATGGAATTGGAATTGAATTGGAATGTCAGGAAACAATTGAAATCAAATAAATTCCACTAAATTCCACTTAAGTTGCTAAATAAAATAATTTGACTTGATTTGCTTAATAGTTTATTATACATTAAATTTTGTAAATCACATAAACAACAAACATATAAAAGAAATACAAAGTACTGTATGTTTAGTATGTTAAGCATGATCATTTCACATGCCAAATTTCAGGAAGTGATGATAATTTGATGCAATAAAAAGTGAATGAAATACATGACTCATTTGTTTGTGAGTTGAGACATATATTAAGGAAAGGAGGTGAAGTGAGGCCAAGTATGGAGACCCATACTAGGAATTTGTGCTCTGCATTTAACCCATCCAAGTGCACACACACAGTAGTGAACACACACACACCGTGAACACACACCCGGAGCAGTGGGCAGCCATTGGTTAGAGAGCATTTTTTGTGTGTGCAATCAAATCATTCACAATGCTGGGGGGATCGGGGGATCGGTGCCTTGCTCAAGGGACTCACCTCAGTCGTGGTATTGAGGGTGGAGAGAGTGCTGTATATTCCTGTAATTCCAATTCAATTCCGACTCTGTTTCTTGTAATTGTTGTTGAATTCCAATTCCAATTCCATTTCCTTCTTTGAATTGGAATTGTTGAGTTCATTTCTGAATTGGCCCAAATCCTGATACACACACAAATGAACTGGTGTGGCTGTAACGATATGGCAAAATTGACCCAGAGAACTCAAATAAGAAGTTAAAATTAGATTGATTAACCTCTGATAAAGCATTCCTGTTCATTTCTGTTACGTTTTTGTTCAATTTTGATGTTGACTTTAGTAAAATGAATGCAAAAACATTTTGAAAGACATCTAAACCTATACAAAAAGTTGTCTTTGAGAAAGTCTAAATATATATCCAAATCCACAACTTAATAAAAATAAGTCTTTATGTCTAAAAACAACTAGAGAATTTATGAGCATTTTATATAGAGCTATATAGGAATCTAGTGGCTAAACTGTGGAATTGCAGATGTTTTTCTATATTTTACTCTGACCAGATGGCACTAAACTGATTTCAAAATTGGATTTTAAAGGCATTGTGTCTATTTTAACATAAAATACTGCCATAATTGAAAAGTAATATAAAAATCTTAGAAAAAAGGGAACATTATTGCATTAATATTAATTAGTAGTATGAAATTCTCTCAAAATACAAAAGAAAAAATATTATGGAACAAAAATATATTAGATTGATTTTGCTGAAAATAAAAAAAGTTACATTTCGGGTGTCCGGTCTTTTGACCACAAACAATAAAAGTATGACTCTCAAATGAAAAATACCAGAGGGTAAAATAAGTTTTCCATTGATTTATAGTTTGTTAGGATAAGGCAATATTTGGCCGAGATACAGCTATTTGAAAATCTAGAATTTGAGGGTGCAAAAAATCTAAATATTGAGAAAATCGCCTTTAAAGTTGTCTAAATTATAAATAAAAAAATACGTTTTGATATATTTACAGTAGAAAAATCATGGAGCTTCATCTTTACTTAATATCCTAATGATTTTTGGCATAAAAGAAAAATCTATCATTTTGACCCATGCACTGGCATTAGCTATTGCTACAAATATGTCTGTGCTACTTACAAGTGGTTTTGTGGTTCAGGGTCACATAAAAGACAAATTGTTGTTAAATGATGCACCTTTATTGTATAGATAAAGCTTTTACCGAGTGCCACATGAAACACAACAAATCATGAATCATGAAGCCATAAAAACCAACAGCTATTTTTTATTGAAAAGCAGAGTCATCTGGATTTGACTTTTTCCAAGATCCCAATAAACCATAAAGTCACTCCCACACCAGTTGATCCTTTTATGCAACAAGTTTTGATTTAATATCTTTCTCCAGTTTAAATGCGACAGTATCATGTCAGTTAAGAATGTAAAATATGAATTTACTTTGCGATTGATAATTGAAACAGCCTGAAAACTGGCTTTTCCAATTTACATGATTACATAAAATATTAAAAGCATATGCATGAAAGCAACCCCAAAACATTGAAAACCAACTGATTGGAAGCCAAGCCAAAAATAAAGTGCTTGGAAGGCAAGCCAAAAATAAGCATGACTTTTTGATTTTTCCATATGTAATACTATTATCCATATGCATTAAAACAAAAATGTGATGCATGGACTTGCAACCAATGACATATTGTCATACTTCGGTAATAACACTTATGTAACATAGGAAAATAGCAAGTGATGTCATGTTTTGTGCATAATTGGCCAAAGCTCTTTTTATCATCACTTTGTATACTTCAGTAATATCATCTAACATCTCTCTGTCTCTGTTTACTCGCAGGACTGCTCCAGCTCAGAGGAATACACTGTAGCCGCCGCATTGCTGCCCCTGACAACGGCCTTCTACCGGGTAAGTAAGAGTTGAGGTCAGGCATGCTGGCAGCTCTAGTTACTGGATCCTAATCACAGCAAATCAACACTGGCACCAACGTTTATTAAAGCTGAAAGCAGAGAAAAATTCCCACCTGTCTCCATCTACTCATCTTAACTCCTCAGGCTCCCCGACTTGATGAGTTGAAGAACATACTGCATAATCCGGCCAAAGCGAAGTTCGTTTTGAGTTCATTACGAGAGTTTAAAACAGCTTGCCAGTGCAACCTTTCCAAAACACCTTCAGACTATCATTGATCTATGGCTATTATGCAATAGATTCTGTGGTTTGTTTCCTCTATTCAGTCAGTCAAAATCAGACATCCACGAGTAAAAACATAAGCACACTGCAGAACTGCTTCATTGTACGGATTGAAATTGCAACTCCACTTATAAGCAACACTGATGTTGCTTTAAAGCATTCTATCATATTAAGTGCTATACTGTATACAGTTAATTACTATGACATGATTTGACTGGAGTGCAGAAATGCATAACTGGTGCAACCATATCCACGTATGATCAGATGCTTTCTTAACTGCTGTTTTCTCACCACAGTTATTTTTAATATGTTTATTTTGATGCTGAGAGGAAAATGTACAACACATAGAGGCATGGCATCGCTTGATTTATGATTATATATGACTCTGGACCACAAAATCAGTCATAAGTAGCACAGGTATATTTGTAGCCAGGGCCTAAAATTAAAGGAACACTCTACTTTTTTTTGGAAATAGGCTCATTCTCCAACTCCCCCTGAGTTAATAAGTTGAGTTTTACCATTTTGAAATCCAATCAGCTGTTCTCCTGTTCTGGCGATATCACTTTTAGCATATCTTAGCATAGATCATTGAATCCTATTAGACCAATAGCATCGCGTTCAAAAATGACTGACGAGTTTCGATATTTGTCCTATTTAAAACTTGACTCTTCTGTTGTTATATCGTGTACTAATACCGGCGTAAAATGTAATACTGCGATTTTCTAGGCCGATAAGATTAGGAACTACATTTCCATTCTGGTGTAATAGTCAAGGAAGTTTGCTGCCGTAACATGGCCGAAGCAGGCACAGTAATGCAGCACATGTGCAAATGCTAAACTAGCTGGGAACTAATTTCAGGTGCTGCGTGATATTACTCTGCCTGCTGCGTCCAAATGGGTCAAAATTATAATTTTTTCTTTTATGCCAAAAATCATTTGGATATTGAGTAAAGATCATGTTACATTAAGATACTTTTGAAATTTCCTACTGTAAATATTAGGGATGCACCGAATCCAGGATTCGGATTCGGGTTCGGCCGAATCCTGGGCTTTTTGACGGGGTTCGGTTTCGGCCGAATCTTAGATTTATTTTCCACCGAAACCGAACCCTAGACTTGCACTACGACGTCACACGGCCGTTGATTACGTGAAGGTGTTTACATAGGACCCGTTCGAATGTAGTAGGCTGTAAGAATCTGAAAATGGAACTCGTAAGCAAAAAAAGTTTTGTTTGGCAGTACTTTCAACCAAAAGAAGGCGATTCAAGTCGAGCTTTATGTTCAATTTGCAATGCCAATTTGTCTCGTGGTGGCAAGGACCCTAAGCAGTACACAACATATCGCCGATGTTAAAACATTTGCATCTAAAACATCCAAAAGAATACGAGTTGTGCATGAAGGAATCTACAGACAGCAGGCAAAATGCAGCAACTTCAGGTACGGCAGCTGGACAGTCACAGCTAAAAACGTGTGATTAAGGATGCGAGTAGGATTCGGTATTTGGTTTCGGATTCGGCCGAATCTTAAACAGTGGATTCGGTATTCGGCCGAACCCCAAAAATCTGGATTCGGTGCATTGCTAAGAACTTAATTTTAAAAGGCGACTTTCTCAATATTTTGATTTTTTTTGCACCCTCAGATTCCAGTTTTTTAAATAGATGTATCTCTGCCAAATATTGTCCTATTCTTACAAGCATACATCAATAGAAAGCTTATTTATTCAGTTTTCAGATGATGTATAAATCTCAATTTCCCAAAAAATTACCCTTCTGACTGGTTTTGTGGTCCAGGGTCACATATGTCAATATGACTGTAATAATACTACTACTACTACTAATGACTCTTAATATTAGATAAAAATGCATTAATTTTTAGCGTACATCTGTAAAATTACAGTACTAATACACTGATAAACATCCACTATTAAACAACTTTCACTTCAAAATTGCAGCATCAAGATGTTCACTGACAGTAACACTAACAGAACTTCACTGTGAGTATATTTAGACATCGCTGAAGGAAACCACTAAGAAGCATGACTGTCACTCTAGCCTGGTTCGGTTTCGCTGTGGTGCAGTGGGAAAAGAGGGAGGTATGGCTGCAGGGATTTTGAGAGTGTCTGGCTTTCAACACCAATCCATCACGTACCCGCATTATTGTTGTTATAGAGACAGACACAACTGACTGTGTTGCTTTTTAATTGTGGGCTGCTCTGCGATCTGTCTGCTGTGACTCACACTATGCACAGAAGACATGTGATGTAATTAGATATCACGTTGGTGACCCTCATGTGTGTGACGATAGCACTTGTCTAAACCCTAGACACCTAACGGGAATGCAACATTGTACATTTGCATGGTCAACGTCACCCAAACTCTAAGAGATTGTTTCTCCTTTCTGGGAATAGGGTTAAATTCCTTTGGAATTGGAATGAATTTCATTCTGAAATTAACAGTTTGCAGTTTATCAAGTACTGTCAGAAAGACAGTACTTTCATATCTTAATTGTTGATTACGAAAGCTTCATATTTTGGTTTTGGGAGTCCCCAACAACAGGTTGACCTGCATGCGAGGTCAAAAAACACTTTTATTGTCTTATAACCTTACCTTATTTGCTCAACGACTCTCAAACGATTCGCTCAATGATTATTTTCCTCCTTTACGTGACACTAATCTGCGGTGATTGGTCCGATGACCCAGTCTGTTGTGATTGGTCTACTGTGTGCAGCGAATGTTGAAAATGGAACACCCATCATTTCATTAAACTCCCAAACAGCCATGGTGTGCGTATGCTTTAGTCCAATGCAGAAACGTATTGATAAAGCACTGCAGTTTGTACACCAACGTATTGCTGCATTCTTTATGCATCAACATTTTTAGACAATTGCGAGCAAACAGATATTGCTGTTAGCTGGTTAACCAGAGACCCAAAAGCTGTGCGGAGCGAACACAACTAAATACATATTTTGCATGCTACAGAGTACATGGGAGCAACAGTTATTCAAGGATTACTCCACTTTCAGAATAGAAATGTCCTGGTAATTTACTCACCCCCATGTCATCCAAAATATTCATGTCTTGCTTTCTTCAGTTGCAAAGAAATTAAGTTTTTTTAGGAAAACATTCCAGGATTTTTCTCCATATATTGGACTTTAATGTTGCTCAGCAGACTGAAAGTTAAAAATGCAGTTTCAGTGCAGCTTCAAAGGGCTCTAAACGATCCCAGCTGAGCAATAAGGGTCTTATCTAGCAAAAAATATATATATATTTATACACTTTTTAACCACTAATGCTCACCTTTTTTATATCCAAAAACTCCCATCTCATCTTCTCCTTCAGCTTCAAAATTGCCCTACATGGCTGTTTTCATTCACTTAAAACTGCATAAAAGGTTGAAATGATTTTTAAAAATCCATAATAGGGGCACTTTAAGGAGTTTAGAAAGAACATTAGATCTTGATGTCAAGACATTGCATGTAGTTCCCCAAGATTTGTAAGCACATTGCTATGCACTTGATAGTGCCTTACAGTATATGGTTGCATCTAATTGCGTTTTTCTGATAAAAATTGTGATTGCATTTTAAAATGTTATATTTTTTAAAGGGATAGAAAACAAAAAAAAGAAAACAAAGATAACTTTATTTAACAATTCTTCTCTTCCAAGTCACTCTTTACTGTACAGTATGTTCACAAGAGTACCACAGCGCATGCTCCTTGAAACCTCATATTTTCATCAAAAATATCTTAATTTGTGTTTCAAAGATGAACAAAGGTCTTGCAGTTTTGGAACGACATAATAGTGATTAATTATAGCAGAATTTTTGGGTGAACTAACCCTATAAGTTCCAGGTTTGCTGTTCTTATTTGTAGGGCTGTACAATTTGGTCAAAATTTGTGATTATATATCAATATGACTATAATAATATTAATTGATGTTGTTGTTGTTGTTACTATTAAATATTACACAAAATTGTACACTATTCTAAATTTTCATAAATAATTGCAAAGAAGCAGCAAGTAACACATTAAATCTTTAAGTTAAAAGATAAATAGCACTCTTTTACAAACATTTAAGACAATTTTACACTGTATTAATGGTCTTAATTAGTCTTAACAGTCTTCATTTCTGTTTTTTTTTTTGTTAGACCACCACACTTTTGATTTTGGCAGAAACCCAAAAGAGTTCTCTTAAATCTTAAATCAAAAGACAGTTCATAAGTGCTTCTTATTACAAGTTTAGGAAGATGTTTGGTGAATGTTGTAATGCATATTATAAGAGTCCCAAATGCACATTACGACCTAAACTTGCAACCCCTGCAGCATTTACTGTGAACTGTGACACTGAAAACACAGAATCATGAGCTGCACGTGTAAAAAAAAATATGTTTTTCTCTGCAATATGCAGTTCATATGCAAGAAATAATTTACAACAGGCCTTTAATTATTAGAAAAATAATGCACACCTGAGGCGATAGTCCAAATTAATTAGTTACACAGATACGTAATTCAAAATTTTGCCACAGTCATTCGATGAGATGCACCTGCTGCAAACCGCTTTGGAGAGCTGAAGATTTCGTGCATTGTGGCAAACAATTCAAGTCTTTCATTAAGACATCTGAAAGCTATTTCAACCTTAAGTTTCCTGTTTTTCAGTTTTCCTGTTTCACATTTGCCATTTTATGTAAGAGCCAGTCCTGATTAAAGCATTACACTAAAAAGAGCTGACATTCAGATTTGAGAAGCACTCATGAAAGCGGTAAACGGCACGTTCAACAAAAGAGATAAGTGAAACCTCCTTTATTTTGCAGCGCTCCATGCCACTGATATCACACAATCCAAACCTAATATGTTTCACGTATCACCTGAAAATGCAGTGCAATGGCTTTAATCTGCATTCGGGTCTATCCTTAGATGATCCCTGTGTCGCACCACATTTAAACCCTCATGCATTTTTCCGCGAGTCTGTGATCCACATGGCCTCCCCTTCACTCCCAGTAGCCTTGTACTAAACCACACTGCATGTTATTGAGGTTCTCAGTGCAGGCTTGGCAGGAGATAAAGGCTTCCCGCCACTCGACTTAAGGATGACCCAACTGAAGTATGGACATTACCGCAGACACACTAGTGTCCAGTGTTGCCTTTGCATCTTTGAAGCACAAGTGTGATCTCTTAATAATAGCACAGCAAGCTGGATGATTCAAGGTATCATTCATAGCACAAACGGCTGAATATGAATAATCGACGAGTTATGCATAAAGCTTGGTTCGAGTCCCTAACCCTAAGTGTGAGTAACTGCAATGCTTGTCTTAGCAAACACCTTTTTTTTTTACCTCTTGGCCAAAGGAACTCAGACTCGACCACAAAGTCAACAAAACAAGTCTCACGAAGATTTGTTCGGTCTTTGCCTTGATTCCAGCATTTTACATAAGCTGAATAACTATTAGCTCATTGTTCCTCTGCTTGAGAATGATTTTATGCCATGGATACTTCAAAGTCACCTCAAGTGGAGATTTGTAGGACGAAAAACAACTTATGCCTTCTGGTGACACCCGAGACGTCATTGCTTTCCTTGTGAGAAATCACGCGATCTCACACACGGTCAAGTTTGCCGCGGCAGGTCAAAAGGTTTCTCGCAAGCATCTCATTTAGCCTTTGAGCTCTGATTCATTCTCTTTCTTCTGGGAAATGCTGAGCCTCCAGGCAGTTAATTGATCTTTGGTAAGCAAGGTCGTTGACATACTGGGTTGTCATTCACAGATCGTACTCGAGCCTTCCCGCTCATTGAACCGGTAAAGATGGCATATAAAGACTGTTTACAAGTGTCATAGTAGGGATATTAAATATGGAAAAAATTAGGTCAGAGTCTGGCTTTTGTTATTGCATTTAAAGCTCATTTTCTTGTTGTATAAACAGTTTGCCAGCATCAAATAGTTTGTTTGGAACGTGACACAATCACAGCCGTTCCAAAGATATTTTATGTTTAATAACATCAATTTGAGGCAGGATTTTAGGTCAGTGAGATTTAAACGTGGTCCGGGACCCTGAAAAATCCTCCAGTCGTCCAATTAATGCAACTGTCAAAACTTCCTGTTGCATTTCACATGTCGCTATTGCAATGGAATGCAAATGGATGCGGAATGTTGTGAATGAATTTGCTGCATTTTAGACTGAAAAATTAAAACTAGGGTTGTGCATCAAATCGTGATGTGGTTTGTGAATATTAAAGAGCAAAAAGAAAGATGTTATTGAAATATGAAGCCTGCTCGTTCTGCATGTCTCTAGTAATAAGTAGCAGAGAAAAATTGTGATGTAAAAATACATAAAATTAATTTTATAGTGCTCTAGAACTTTTTAACAAGTTGTTATTAAATTGTAAAAGTTTCATGATTTCAAATAATTAGGCAAGCTGTTACTTGTGCCATTACTTAGATATACTTGCATATATTTAGGCATGAATTATGTTCACTCAATCCTAGAAAGTAGGGGACCTTGATAAATTTATGATGTGATGACCCCTATAAACATCTCCTGCTCTGTTCTTCTACTGTGCTCTGCACTTTCACTTGGATAGCTGGCTCATTGTGGCACTCTTCCAGCACATTGTCGTCTTTCCCAGAGGGCTGTGCTGTTCTGTAGTCAAGGTCTGCATACCATCGGACATGGGAACATATTCGACACTCGACACTCACTCTTTCGGTGAGCGGTCTGTTTGTATTTGGGTGAATATTCAATCTTAAAACATTACCCCACTCTTGACTGAGATCATCAGGTGTCATGGTTGCAGAGCTGTGAAGTTATGTCTGCTGTGACGTCTGTGGAAGGTTGTAGAACTTTCAGGAGCTTTTTTTGTAGCATATTTATGAGTGTATTACATCCTGTACTGTGTAGTCTATCCTGAGATGTTGATACTAGTGTGTAAAGTCGGCCTTCTCTGCTCATTTACATGTTGGGTATTTGTTTGAGAAAATGTGATATTACTTTATATATAGCTACTTTTATTGGAAAACTTTGGAACTTGCAAGAAACCAGTTTTTGTGTTACCAATAAATAGTGGTTCCATCTGTACTGCATAACGGTTATCGGACAGTCAAAAATAGAAATTAGTGATGCACCAAAATTATATAATTTTTCTAAAATAAACTTACTAACAAATTTATTGATAAATCAGATCTCAATTAATAAGGACCTTCACTATCGGAATCTCCTGAATGAATGATTCAATGATAAATACTTTTCTAAGTGTGCAGTTGTCGCCACCTTCTGGCGGAAGAGGATAAGCATTACACTAAGTGTTAAGATATTTTCGTTTTTATCGCTACTGTAGACAATAAGTGTTTTTATTCCCAAACTATAAACTTTTATCCCGATACTTTTGTTATTTAAATGTATGTCACAGAATAATGATCATTATCTGGGTGAAAAGACTGTGTTGCTTTTTCTGGATTAGCAGCAGCATGAATGCAGATTTGAATGTCTTTAAGACCTGTTTCACATCGTAAGCGTCAGTGGAGCATGAGCAGCGTAATGTGAAACAGTCGAAATAGACACCGCTGAATCGTTGTCATTCTGGAATAAGATCGAGTGGGCGTTTAAATGGAGATCACGACTCTTCAACGATTAATCGTGCAGCTCTAAAAACACTGCAAAATGTTTTGTGAGGATATCATCACGTTCTCGCTAGACCAGTCAGATCCTGTGAGACACATTGGATCTCCAAGATCTCGTAGCACGAGATCTTGTCACATCTCAATTTTTTTGTCTTTTGATGTTCATTGATGTTAATTTTGTGCTATAACTAGTAGTAAAGAGGACACGATGATCTGTTCACATCTGTTCACTGCTACTTGTACTGATATGCTACGTTTTATTTGTATTTTGTAAAATTGTCAGAATTTAAAAGGTGAGACTTTGTTTAATTTCAAAAGTAACAAAACAGAAAGCTTCTTGTGATTATTGGATGGCAGGTGCTCTACAAAAAACGTTGTTCACACATCAACTAAAAACAGCATAGAGATTGAGCATAAAAGATTGACCTGGAGATTTAGGAATCCATATCAGTATCAGTTAACAATGATAAATCAGTATTGCTAATTCAGCATTACCACATAGCTGATATGTCTACCTGTTGTAGCTTATTCACACTGTGTGCATGGATTAGACACTGACACAGTCAGTGGAAAATATTCAGTTGCAAAATCATCTTGGATCTTGGATATCACTTTTTATCACTCCATTAATCAGAAAATACTGGGAACGGCCAGGAAAAAATATAAATTAATTAATTGTCATGGTTTGTTGATGAATGTTGTATCAAATCAGGCAAAGTTTGCTGGTTGCTGGTGCTGGTGAAGGCAATACTCTTAGCTTTGGACAAAAGAAAGATCTTAAATGTACAGACACAAATCAGCGAAGACCAGTGTATTTTGGAGGGTATACATTTTATAAAATAAATTTTACTTAATGTAAAGCCAAAAATGTCAAAATTGGCAAATGCATGAAAAAACTGTTTTTGCCTATAGTGTCTAACCTTAAAACCTTATTATCCAAATAAATGTAAATTTTATATGGAATGTAAACACAGGTCTAAATATGGCATGTGATAAAAGGAATGATTCAGTTTTGGCCGTCGTACCAATTGCAGTGTAGACTGTCAAATTCTGCATAGATTCATGTGACTGTATTGTGGGAAAGGGAGAGATTTTCCGTTGTGTTTGTCTGTAAATAGTGTTATGTCTGTATTTGTTATGTAAAGTATCGGGTATATAATAATAAATGAATGTCAGTTGCACATACAGTTGTGGTTTAAAAGTACCACAAATGTCTCTGGGACTGACTGCGGCAGGCAAGTGTTTCAAACACAGTTCAGCAGAAATGGATTTGGGGTGTTTGCTGTCGACGAGGCGCTACATTAATTTCTTGTCGATTCACGAGCTAGCATAACCCTGCTATGGCTCTCGCTGACCATAGCTTGACCTTCTCCTGTTTACTTTGCATTGTGGGACATGATTACAGCATGTCCTGCATACCGATGGGCCAGACGGCTCTGTTTGTTCAACCGTTTAACATTTTGCCCTGATGTTCTTTGTTGCTCTTCTTGTTTGACATAAATCATAATTGTAAACGTACTGTTTAAACCTAAATGTCTTTCAGCTCGCGTAGACGTGAATATTTTACGACAAAGCATTTAAAATTGGACTGTTTTGATTCCTTCCTGGCTCTGCAAACGGAATGTGTCTTAGTATTAAGCAAGCAGGGATTTGTTCCATAATGTTGGTAAATCATTACCCTCTGCTGGTCACGGATCACAGTGAGATCTTCTTTTATTTTCGGACACAAACTAAGCATTTGCTTTATATCCCTGTTGCTACAACAGTTCCTGATGGCGACTGGTTTTACATGTTTTCTAGCTGATCAGCTGCACTGGCAGATGGGGCCAAGGTCAGTCTGATAGACGTTCTCAAGTTAGTTGGAGCTAAAACACAAGTTGGTAAAACCAAAAACAAACAAGCCACTATGGTCTTAAAGTGATAGTTCCCCCAAAAATGAAAAATCTGTCATTAATTACACACGCTCATGTCGTTCTGAACCTCTAATGGTGCGTTCACACCGGACGCGACTTGCGCGGAAAAAACGCGCTATTCGCGCGTAGTTGAACGCTTGAACATTTGAGTTTACTCGCGCCATTCGCGCTGTAAAATTCGCGTCATTCGCGCGTGACATTTTCTTCACAACAGACGCGAATTCGCGTCAAGGGAGGGGCTTCTGCCACTCGTCAGCGGGAAAGTAGTTGTAAAATAGGTGAATGAGCTCAATTTGCCAGCTTTAGCTTGCTTGTAGTCTCAATATGTACTGTATGTATATGTAGGTCAAATTGAGTAAAGAGCGTTTTTTAAAACTAACCAGATTGTCCGACCTCTTCACTCACTTTCTTCCTAGCAAGATCCCTTTTATTCCTGTTTCTACAAAAGTCCAAAGATGTATCGTACAGCTCCGAGGAACCACAGACAGCAACGGTGATTTTGTCCGCCATTGTTGTTTCGGATTTCTGCCTCCGTCACTACTAGAGCAAGCTCCTGATTGGTTAACGCGGCGCGGATTTTCGCCAAAGTTCAGATTTTTGAACTCGCGCGTTTAGCGCGAATGGCGCGGCAATCGCTTGAAACGCTCAATGCGCGCCGCGCCATTCGCGCGTTTCGCGCCGCCTCATTCGCGCGTTTCGCGCCGCAGGATGGCTATTCGCGTCTTTGCATTGACTTAACATGTAAATCACTCGCACTTGCCGCTTCATTCGCGTCCGGTGTGAACGCACCTTAAGACCTTTGATAATTCTCTGAACACAAATTAAGATATTTTTGAACTCCAAGAACTCCAAGAGCTTTCTGACCCTGCATAGACAGCAATGCAACTACCACATTCAAGGCCGAGAAAGCTAGTAAGAACATTATTAAAATAGTTCATGTGAGATCAGTGGTTCAACCTTAATTTTATGAAGCTACGCAAAGGAAACAAAATTTCTTCTCATCCCAGTCTTTGACATGTGTTCACAAGAGTACCATGAGAGTACCTTTCTGGGCGTTGAGCGTGGTAGTTGCGTTGTTGTCTATGCAGGGTCAGAAAACTCTCGGATTTCATCAGAAATATCTCAATTTGTGTTCCGAAGACAAACGAAGGGCTTATGGGTTTGGAACGACGTGAGCAGGGGCGTCGCTGGGAATTCTGGGCCCTGTGCACTGACTCAGCTAAGGGGCCCCCTAAAATAAAAGCGGGGGGTGTTCGTGATCGCTATACTACGTTAAGGGGGCACAAGCTGATTGATTCATGTTGGATACGCAACCAATGAGCTTGCAGCTTGCAGCTATTTAAATGGCTGGTAGCATTCACTTGGGCAGTTCGCAGCACACTTTCAGAGTTCCTCTGAAACTCTCCACCTTCCCCAGCTCCACCTGTATAGATCTGCTACAGGTTATTTTATGCTATTTGTGCAGCAGCAGTATGTCTTAAATACAAACAGTACCGAATCGCCATATGCTTTGGCAGTAGCAAGTTCTGTACTTGCAGCAGCAATGCAGTAGCAGATCTATTCCGCCAAGACTAAATACATTAACGTTGTCATATCCATTACCATGCTAAACTTTTCAAAGCATTGTCATGACAGAAATATATTTCAAGGGTTCAGAATATCACTACTATGCAGTGAAAAGGAATCAAGTAGTCTTTTTTTAAAAGAAGGTTGGTGTGACATGAACAACAAAGACTGCAACAAAGTCAACATTTCTCATTGGAAATACGTGCCTTTATATACATTTCTGCAAAACTGAAAAAAACGTACCTATATGTATGAATCACTGCAGTTTCCAGTTGAATTAAACACTAGAGGCAGTAAAACTCTTGACAAGTATGTCACAGAGATTTGATTAATTAAGCCAAATTTGTACACATTTTGAGCGAACTTTGCTTTTCCGATGAGCAAATCAATAAGCAGATTGACAGAACGCACATTTACAGAGCAGAAAACTGAGCCGGCGTTGCGGTGCGTCATGAATTTTCGGCTATTTTTCTCTTTCAGCCAAAAAATTTAAATGCCATTTTCGGCTGATAATTTTCTGTGGCTGATGTTTCAGTGCATCCCTAGTTGAGGCTTTCATTATTTAGAATAGGGGTCATCTAAATGTCTCATACTCCTCAAGGGCATCACTATTCCCTCCACATCCCCTGCCTGCCATTAAACATTTTCACAAAGTCTGATCAAATAAATTCCCCCCTGGAATGCTTAACATGTGCTTGCTCCGTCTCTCTCTTTCTCCTGTTGTCAAGGCTGTACAGTTAGAAGAGGTCAAACTGACCCCCTCACATCTGTTGTTGGAGAACCAGCAAATCTGCACACATCCACCCCCATCTGCTGCCCGTCAGATGGCGCACAACCGTGTTGAAGACAAATAATACTATTCTGGCAGTGCGTTCCTGGTCCGCATCCTACAATAACAACTGCACTGTTTCTCCTGCTTCATTTTCTTGCCACTTTTTCACTCAGCTCCATCTGCATGAGGAAATAGGGTCTAGACAGCCTCAGAATATCTGTAAGCTTTCAAAGCGTCAACCTGGCCAGCTTTAGCTATCTCTACAAGAATTATGGATGAGTTAGATTTATCAGCACAGCTTGACATGGACAAGTCGGTATTATAGGGTCTCCTGGTGTTGAAATATATATTAGACATTCCAGACTACATAGGAAAAGATAAACTGTACAAACAAACCTTCACATTAATGTCTTTGCTGGTAATTTCCCAGTGATAGAGAGTCAGACTTACGGAAAAAGGCATATATTTCAAAGTAAAACGGCCTTCAGATGTACAGGGATTATACATGATTGGGTTTGGATTTACTGAAGCTGCAAAAAAGACTTCCCAAGTTCCTCTGCTGCGGAGATCTTGAAATAGTTTTCTTTCAGAGGTTGTGTCTTAATTTGCATGTTGTCTATGATAAATAGTAGATCTAGAGTAGTTAAGTAGATTTTTCTGAACCAACTTTACCATAAGGGTTCAGAACAGCAGTGATTTGCAGTGAAGAAGAATAAAGAAATCTCTTTTTTCAGCAAACATTTGTGATTTAAGGTGTCATAATTGACAGATGATGCTGGACAAGAATGCAATAAGTTTGCATTTCGTGTAATGTAAAAACTGTATGCTAAGAAGATGTTTTGTACATTTCCTACCATAAATATACCAAAACATAATTTTTGATAAGTAATATGCATTGCTTAGAACTTAATTTGGACAACATTAAAAGCGATTTTCTTTTATTTTTTTTGCAACCTCAGAATCCGGATTTTCAAATAGTTGTATTATCCTATCCTAACCAACCATACATCAATAGAAAGCTTAATTATTCAATGTATATATAAACCTTATGACTGGTTTTGTGGTCCAGGGTCCTACAACCTGCTGCGATATCAAAGAGGTTTGATAGTTCTCAAAAAAAGTGGGGACTAATCAGTTTTTTGATGTACGAATCTTAAAGGGGAAAATTAAATATGTCCCAATACTAGCCTATTGTCTTTCTACTTACTCAAATTTATGTACTTTTTGTCACCAGTGAAGCACATACTTTTAGTGCTTAGTAAATAGGCAGAATCATAGGCAGAATCTGTTCTTGCTTATTACGATGTTTGCCTTCGCCTTTCCATTCCATTTCCTGATTTTTCTCTTTCCTTCTTTCCATCTGCCGTTTCACTTGTGATTGTGGTTTGGTTAGCTGTAGGGAAACTAAGTAGCAAGGATAGTTTGTCATAACGTATGTTCAGGGGTTTCGAGAAGAAGACGTTAGATGGTAATTTAATCTGAGGTGTGAGCTGTACAGACCAATGGAAGGTGAGAAAGACGTCATGCATGGTGTGCAGTCCACTAAGTTCTACATCCGTATGTGTTAATGCAATAAATTCAACCTTCATCGCTTTAGCAGATGTCCTTTGGAGTCAGTAAGCAGCCCACAGGTGATCTGGTTTGTGTCGAAACGCACAGAATAACACTAAGGTCATGTTTTCAAAGTCTTGCATTGCAATCTCTGTCTGCATGAAGCCTACTGTATGTGTTGAGAACATTATGAGCACTAAAAATGACTGATTGCTTCTAAAACCATTGGCAACAGTGTGTTACTTTCCTGTTTTCACCATGCTTTTTAATGGACTTCTTTACAAGCGCCGTACAGCCCAGTTGGTTTCATAAGCTGTGAGGATCCCAGCTTGGCTGATTTTTCCTGTTATATGGACAGTAGCAGGCACTATGTTTGTTTTAGCAAGCTGCCAGAGTTTAGTTCACATTGTGTTGCCTGATGATCCATTTTCTTGCTTGCAGAAACTGGCAGCTGGCGTGGACCAGTTTGCCTACACCTGCATACAAGACCATCCCATATGGACCAATCAGCAATTCTGGGAGGCCACCTTCTACTCTGAGGTGCAGAACCAGATCAGAGCGCTTTACCTCACCTCCCCTGAGGAAAAACAACTCATCACAGCCAAGATCAAGGTAAGTTATTGAAGTTGAACTTTTTTTAACCTGTTGACTAATCTCTCAATTTATGTCATTTATTAAAAAAAATGTAAAATGCAAATCATACATGCAATATTTTGATTACTACGACAGCGTTTTAGTGCCACATAAAAAAAAGATTAGGAGATTAAAATCAAATATTTCGAGAATAAAGCAGAATTATTACGAAAATTAAGTAAAAAAAATTCAAAAATTCGAAATTAGGAGAATAAACTTGAAATATTTAGAGAATAAAGTCGAAATATTACGAAAATAAAGTAAAACCATTTTGAGAATAGTTGAAATGATGAGAATAAAGTCAAAATTATGAGAATAAAGTTAAAATATTTTGAAAATAAAGTCGAAATATTTCAACAATAAAATCAAAGTTCTTAGAATGAAGTAGAAATGTTTTGAGAATAAAATCAAAATTACGAGAATAAAGTCAAAATATTACGACAATAAAGTAAAAGTATTTTAACAATAAAGTCAAAGTTCTTAGAATGAAGTCGAAATGTTTCGAGAAAAAAAGTAAAAATTACCAGAATAAAGTAAAAATTACGAGAATAAAGTTGAAATATTTCGACAATAAGTCAAAGTTCTTAGAATAAAGTCGAAATGTTTCGAGAATAAAGTCGAAATGTTTCGAGAATGAATTATGAGAATAAAGTCGAAATATTTCAACAATAAAGTCAAAGTTATTAGAATGAAGTCGAAATGTTTCGAGAATAAAGTCGAAATTACGAGAATAAAGTTGAAATATTTCGACAATAAGTCAAAGTTCTTAGAATGAAGTCTAAATGTTTAGAGAATAAAGTCTAAATGTTTAGAGAATAAAGTCGAAATGTTTCGAGAATAAAGTCGAAATGTTTCGAGAATGAATTATGAGAATAAAGTCGAAATATTTCAACAATAATGTCAAAGTTATTAGAATGAAGTCGAAATGTTTCGAGAATAAAGTCGAAATTACGAGAATAAAGTTGAAATATTTAAACAAAGTCAAAGTTATTAGAATGAAGTTGAAATGTTTCGAGAATAAAGTCGAAATTAAGAGATTAAAGTCAAAATTTTTCAACAATAAAGTCAAGGTCATTAGAATGAAGTCGAAATGTTTCGAGAAAAAAAGTCAAAATTACCAGAATAAAGTAAAAATTACGAGAATAAAGTTGAAATATTTCGACAATAAGTCAAAGTTCTTAGAATAAAGTCGAAATGTTTTGAGAATAAAGTCGAAATGTTTTGAGAATAAAGTCGAAATGTTTCGAGAATAAAGTCGAAATGTTTCGAGAATAAAGTCGAAATGTTTCGAGAATGAATTATGAGAATAAAGTCGAAATATTTCAACAATAAAGTCAAAGTTATTAGAATGAAGTCGAAATGTTTCGAGAATAAAGTCGAAATTACGAGAATAAAGTTGAAATATTTAAACAAAGTCAAAGTTATTAGAATGAAGTTGAAATGTTTCGAGAATAAAGTCGAAATTAAGAGATTAAAGTCAAAATTTTTCAACAATAAAGTCAAGGTCATTAGAATGAAGTCGAAATGTTTCGAGAAAAAAAGTCAAAATTACCAGAATAAAGTAAAAATTACGAGAATAAAGTTGAAATATTTCGACAATAAGTCAAAGTTCTTAGAATGAAGTCTAAATGTTTAGAGAATAAAGTCGAAATGTTTCGAGAATAAAGTCGAAATGTTTCGAGAATGAATTATGAGAATAAAGTCGAAATATTTCAACAATAAAGTCAAAGTTATTAGAATGAAGTCGAAATGTTTCGAGAATAAAGTCGAAATTACGAGAATAAAGTTGAAATATTTAAACAAAGTCAAAGTTATTCGAATGAAGTTGAAATGTTTCGAGAATAAAGTCGAAATTAGGAGATTAAAGTCAAAATTTTTCAACAATAAAGTCAAGGTCATTAGAATGAAGTCGAAATGTTTTGAGAATAAAGTCGAAATATTTCAACAAAGTCAAAGTTATTAGAATGAAGTTGAAATGTTTCGAGAATAAAGTCGAAATTAGGAGAATAAAGTCAAAATATTTCAACAAAGTCAAGGTCATTAGAATGAAGTCGAAATGTTTTGAGAATAAAGTCGAAATATTTCAACAAAGTCAAAGTTATTAGAATGAAGTCGAAATGTTTCAAGAATAAAGTCAAAATTATGAGAATAAAGTCGAAATATTTCAACAATAAAGTCAAGGTTATTAAAATGAAGTCAAAATGTTTTGAGAATAAAGTCAAAATTAAGAGAATAAAGTCAAAATATTTCAACAAAGTCAAGGTTATTAGAATGAAGTCGAAATGTTTTGAGAATAAAGTCGAAATTAAGAGAATAAAGTCAAAATATTTCAATAAAGTCAAGGTCATTAGAATGAAGTCGAAATGTTTTGAGAATAAAGTCGAAATATTTCAACAAAGTCAAAGTTATTAGAATGAAGTCGAAATGTTTCAAGAATAAAGTCAAAATTATGAGAATAAAGTCGAAATATTTCAACAATAAAGTCAAGGTTATTAAAATGAAGTCAAAATGTTTTGAGAATAAAGTCAAAATTAAGAGAATAAAGTCAAAATATTTCAACAAAGTCAAGGTTATTAGAATGAAGTCGAAATGTTTTGAGAATAAAGTCGAAATTAAGAGAATAAAGTCAAAATATTTCAATAAAGTCAAAGTTATTAGAATGAAGTCGAAATGTTTTGAGAATAAAGTCGAAATTAAGAGAATAAAGTCAAAATATTTCAACAAAGTCAAGGTTATTAGAATGAAGTCGAAATGTTTCGAGAATAAAGTCGAAATTAAGAGAATAAAGTCAAAATATTTCAACAAAGTCAAGGTTATTAGAATGAAGTCGAAATGTTTCGAGAATAAAGTCGAAATTAAGAGAATAAAGTCAAAATATTTCAACAAAGTCAAGGTTATTAGAATGAAGTCGAAATGTTTCGAGAATAAATTCGCAATATTTCAACAAAGTCAAAGTTATTAGACTGAAGTCGAAATGTTTCGAGAATAAAGTCGAAATTACGAGAATAAATTCAAAATATTTCAACAAAGTCAAGGTTATTAGAATGAAGTCGAAATGTTTTGAGAATAAAGTCGAAATATTTCAACAAAGTCAGTTATTAGAATGAAGTCGAAATGTTTCGAGAATAAATTCGCAATATTTCAACTAAGTCAAAGTTATTAGACTGAAGTCGAAATGTTTCGAGAATAAAGTCGAAATATTTCAACAATAAAGTCAAGGTTATTAGAATGAAGTCGAAATGTTTCGAGAATAAATTCGCAATATTTCAACTAAGTCAAAGTTATTAGACTGAAGTCGAAATGTTTCGAGAATAAAGTCGAAATATTTCAACAATAAAGTCAAGGTTATTAGAATGAAGTCGAAATGTTTTGAGAATAAAGTCGAAATTAAGAGAATAAAGTCGAAATATTTCGACAATAAAGTCAAAATTATTATAATGAAGTCGAAATGTTTAGAGTGTAAAGTCGAAATATTCTTAGAATAAAGTCGAAATGTTTCGAGAATAAAGTCAAAATATTACGACAATAAAGTCAAAATATTTCAACAATAAAGTCAAAATTATTATAATGAAGTTGAAATGTTTAGAGTATAAAGTCGAAATTAAGAGAATAAAGTCGAAATATTTCGACAATAAAGTCAAAATTATTATAATGAAGTCGAAATGTTTAGAGTATAAAGTCAAAATATTACGACAATAAAGTCAAAATATTTCAACAATATAGTCAAGGTTATTAGAATAAAGTCGAAATGTTTCGAGAATAAAGTCGAAATTAAGAGAATAAAGTCGAAATATTTCGACAATAAAGTCAAAATTATTATAATAAAGTCTAAATGTTTAGAGAATAAATTCAAAATTATGAGATATTTTGAATACTACGACAGCATTTTAGTGCCACATAAAAAAAAGATTGGGGGATTAAAGTCAAATATTTCGAGAATAAAGCCAAAATATTACGAAAATTAAGTCAAAATATTTCTAAAATAAATTTGAAATTAGGAGAATAAACTCAAAATAATTAAAGAATAAAGTCACAATTGCGAGAATAAATTCTAATTTACAAGAATAAACTTGAAATATTTAGAGAATAAAGTCGAAATATTACGAAAAGTAAAAATATTTTGAGAATAGTCGAAATATTTCGACAATGAAGTCAAAGTTATTAGAATAAAGTGTAAATGTTTTGAGAATAAAGTCAAAATTACGAGAATAAAGTCAAAGTGTTTTGAGAATAAAGTCAAAATTTTTCAGAAATAAAGTCAAAATATTTTAAGAATAAAGTCAAAATACGAGAGTTAATTTGTAGCAGTTACGAGATTAAAGTTAGAATATTTTGATGGTATATTCTAGCATTTTTTGCATGCAAATTGCCCAGATTGGGAGCACCATTTAAAAAAAATGTAAAATGCAAATCATACATGCAATATTGACCAACATGAACACAATATTACATTTTGTAACAATTTGGTACATTCAGTTCAAACCTGATTTGTGACCCACTTAACATTGCAGTTGTGTTTATGAGTGATTTATGATTGCAATTATATTTATAAGCAATAAAAAGATAATAAAAACAAGAATTACTAGGAGTAGGGCTTGTAAACTAAGACCGGTGTGCCTTGTTTGAAAACAGTACATTATGTCGTAACATTGTGAGTTTGGTTGTTGTTCAATCGGTCGAAACATGGTTTGTTTTTAATCCACACAATCTCCAGACTCCAGATTGACTCTGGCTCCATTTTTGTAGAAAATGAAAATTTATCCTGGTTCGAATCTCTTTGTCTCACCATACAGTATCTCTCTCTTCATCAGGAGCAGAGTACATTGTCCTCAGCATCCAGTGAGACAGAACGAACCGCTATGGACCTTGCAGCAGAGCAGTTGCGTTCTTGGCCCGGTCTGAGCAAAGAGAAGCAACTGGAGCTGGTGAAGAATGAAGAGAGCACAGTGTTCAGCCAGGCCATCCACTACGCCAGTCTGATGGTCTATCTGCTCGTACCGCTGGACACTAGCAAAAACAAACTCCTGCGCTCCACGCCCGCAGCTGACTGGGAGAGCGGCAGCAACAGCATCCTCTCAAACAGGCAAGAGTCTTCCTTCTACAATGCCTTGCAGAATATGTTATTTACATTTACATTTATGCATTTGGCAGATGCTTTTATCCAAAGTGACATACGTTTCATTCAAGGTACACATTTTGTCAGTTTTGCTTTCCTTGAGAAACAAAGCCATGATGGTATTGGCATTGTTAGTGTCATGCTCTACTGAAAAAATTCCAGAATTAAAATTTCCTGATAATTTACTCACGCCCATGTCATCCAAGATGTTTATGTCTTTCTTTCTTCAGTTGAAAAGAAATTTAGTTTTTTTTGAGGAAAACATTCCAGGATTTTTTTTCCATATAGTGGACTTCAGTGGCAGTGGTCCAAATAGCAGTTTCAATGCAAAAGGGCCGTACATGAACCCAGCTGAGGAATAAGGATCTTATCCAGCAAAACAATCTTTTTTGGCCTTTCTCTCTCTCTCTCTCTCTCTCTCTCTCTCTCTCTCTCTCTCTCTCTCTCTCTCTCTCTCTCTCTATATATATATATATATATATATATATATATATATATATATATACAGTATCTCACAAATGTGAGTACACCCCTCACACTTCGGCAACTATTTTAGTATATCTTCTCAAGGGAAAATGCTATAGAAATTTAACTTGGATATATTTTAGAGTAGTCAGTGTGCAACTTTGTGTAGCAGTATAGATTTATTGTCCCCTGAAAATTACTCAACATACAGCCATTAATGTCAAAATTATTGTGGCATATTGCATTGCATTGAAGTCCCCTACAACAGGTTTAAAAGCATCTAAAATCAGAAAACATTGTGATTTTCTCCAAATATACATTTAATATTAGAATCATTTTGCAATGGTTCTGAGATTAAAGTCACTCACAAAACACTAATGGTGCCCGAGTGCCAACGTGACTAACTGATAAAACAATACAGTTTGTAAACCAAAATATGTCTACATTTAAACAAAGTAATTAGAACGACGATAATCTACATTAATCGACACATTCTTAGGAAATAGTGAGTTCACAGCAAATTATCAGAACTATTTTATAAGACTATTTTAACTAGAATCCTAAAGCTGCATTAGGTATACATCACATATTAGCACAAAAAACTTGATTTTTTGAGCACTCAATGGAAAATGTACACATAACGTATTAATCATGCTTACAGGTTGTGTTTCGCTAAATAAAGACGCTTGTTGGTCTAAATAAACAAGGTACGGACTTATCTTTCATGGACGAGCGTTTAATGAATCCCCCATTGAACTTGCAAACATTAGAGAAGCAGTCCTCAGTAAAATGATGAGTACACAACAAAAGGTTCGAATTTTATTGCTGTGGTGTCATGGAAAAAATACATTTTAACCACTGATTCTTCACATTATCATCTTTCGGCAATAAAAAAAACGTGCTTTCACAGCGTCTCCTCATCTTACTGTAAACACATTAACTAGCAGAAGTGTTTGGAGGCAGGTCAGACTGTTCATATTTTGCGGGCGGGCGATATCTTTATCATGCACTTTTTTGATGAACAACTTTGCAGACTATGCTATGTTATAAACTGCAAAAAATATTTATTTGTCGAAAACCCATATGACCTGCTCTTTCATTTCTTTTCGGCTGAAGAAAGAAAAACATGAACATCTTGGATGACATTAGGGCAAGTAGATTATCAGGAAAGAACTAAACCTGTAAGTATGCTTCCTGCGCACTCTTTTGCCTTACAATTGACCTCTACCTGCAAATGATTAAAATATCTTCCACATTTTCTCCACATAACATCCCCTAATTTAATGGATCATTGTGCAAGTTTTAAATCTGCAGTTAGAGTGAAATTGCATAAATTAGGAAATATTTCAGTGTCCACATTAGGAAGTCCAAATCACTACAACAAACCACTCAGACACTGATTAATAAAGGTCGTCACTCAAAATTCTCTGTGCGATCAAGGAGAACCCACATAGAGGTCATTGATCACGGATGAAGGAGATTTAGTACGGTGTCATTGCTCAAAAGCATACAGGTAAAAGAAATTTAGAGTTAGAGTTAAATGAGTAATAGTAACTCATGATAGAAGAGATGTGGCAGAATATTTTGTGCTCAAATAAGTTATGCGTGTTTGGATGTGGCTGACTTATTCAGTCCCTGGAGAAACTTAGCTAGACCACTGAAATCAATTACGACGTCTTTAAAAGTGGAGTTTGTGAAAAAGAAAAATGTGTGGCACTCTTTGAAAATCGTTAAACCAGTTTCATTTAAGATAATCCTGGTAGAAAAGTTAGCCAAAGTGTTTAAATCAGAGCTGATTCTGCCAAAAGTGATTCTTTAAAACTATGCAAACAGCATATTTCAAGCACAATTTGTTTTATAACATTACATAATAATTTGAAAACAATTCAAATCCGTTTCATTGCATTGAAATAAAAATGTCACATAGAAGCAAAATTTCAATGTGTCATTTGCAGTCCTGTAAAGCCAGGACTAAACACTTTTGCAGGTCACTGGTGCTGCGGTACATCTGGCGAACATCACATCAGTTAAAATGGAAAAGACGCACAGCAGGGGCTGACGGTTATCCTTTCACCTTGGTTACGAAACACGTTCCAATATAAATCATCTTGATTGTTTCTCAGCGTCTTCAACAGAAAACTATACAGTTGCCTTTGTCAGTGAGCAAAAGCGTAAATAGAAGTAGCCGGTGTACTTCCTCAAGAGACCTATCCAGTTATACACCACATCCTTCTCAGCCCCTCCGGTAGCCCAGGTGCTGCTCTGCTTCAACAGAACGATGAAATGAATTGGCCGTTTGTAGAGGAAGTGCTCAGCCATAACCCAAAAAAGATGGAGGGATGGGGACGTAGAGCTTTGTAGTAATAACAATAATATGTGTGAGTTTTGGGAGGCTTCATAGTCCAAATGGGCGATTTTCGGCCAAATGCACCTCTCCAAAGTTGATCTTTCCCTCCTCATGTCTTTTTCTCTTCCTCTCAGAATTTTTTCAAAGCCAATAACTGCACACTTAGAGTTTTAAGTGCTCGTCTCAGATGTTGTGTGTTTTCTTTTCCCTCTTTATGTTTAATTGGTGGTGTTTGATATGGCAGGCAAATTATTACTTTTGCTTGCTCCTAGGATTAGGGGATTTTGTAAATGACTCCCCAAATGATGTCTTTTGTTGAGACGGATGCTATTACTTTTCTAAGCAATCATACTTATCATTTTCACCTGCCAAACAATAAAATAAGGAAAAGTCGCTTAAGGCAGGGGTTCCCAAATCTTTTTTGTTAGCCAGACTGCTGAGACATAATACTTAAAGTACTCTGAGATTAGAATTTAATGTTTTAATAATTTAGCAACACATTGGCAGTGTTCTCTAAAAATAATATTAATATTTATTTATTAGTAATAGCAGTTTTTTTTTTATTGTAATTATAAAAATAAAGACAAATTTATTACTGTTGTAAATTGCAAATGTACAGTAAAATAAAAACATGAATATTTGATATTTATAATAAACAAATTCAGACTATACAGTTATGTAAATTTTACATTTAATATAATACATTTTTATCAACTCACAAATTCCCTGCAGTTTTCTTATTAACTCCTGTTTGGCAAAACAAGCTTTAAGGCCCTTATACATTACATTTTTTTATTATTATTAAACATTTTTAACATCTCCTCCGTTAAACAAACTGTCATGGATAACACTTTATAATACCTTGTATATAATAACTCATTAATAAATCATTAACAAACATTATATAATTTTTAAAAGATCAACAAACATTCTAATCTTAACAGATCATTAGTTAATATATATTTGAATAGCTAAAAAAAATTTGATAATGTGCTTGTTAATGTTTACTAACAAACTTATTTAACATTGCCTAATCATCAACTATAGAATAATAATAACTGAATAATTAAAAAAGGTAATTGTGACTCTTTATCTCGCAATTCTGACTTTTTTTCTCAGAATTGCATGATAAAAACTTGCAGTTGCAAGTTATAAAGTCAGAACTGCAAGATATAAACTCACAATTTTGACTTTTTTTCTTAGAATTGTGTAAAATAAACTTGCATTTTCAAGTTAAGTCTAAATTGTAATATGTAAACTCTTCTTGGAACAATTCTGAGAACATTTTAGTCTTTTTTTCACCTTAAAGTTTGACTTGATAACTCAAAATTGCGAGTTTATATCTCACAATTCTGAGAAAAAAGTCAGGATCATTGTATAATTTCTGTTAGATTTATAAAAGAAATGCGTGAGCACATACATCGAAAGTTTAATGACATTTATAAACATTAACTAATGATCCGCTAAGCATTATATAATGTTTGTTAATAATTTATTAATGAAGGTTTTAATCGTAAACCATGTGTCCAAATCATTTGAAGATTTTGAGGATTTAAATTTACTTAATGACCTGTTAAATATTAGATAATGTTTAATAAGTACATTAGTAAACATTAACAAGCACATTATATATTAACTAATACTCTGTTAAGCATTATATAATGTTTGTTAATGATTTATTAATGAAGGTTATCAATAAATGTTACCTAGTTATGTGTGCAATCCTTTCAAAGCATACTCTACCAATCATGACAGTATAAACGCGTTCGGCATCACTGTGCTGATCATGAAAATTTGCAACTGCATAGCAATTCCCTGGCAAGCATGTACAGTTTTGCAAGAATTAGAACATCTTAGATATTCTTAATAAAATTTAATAGACTTGTTCATAAAAAGCTGCAAAATTTGCAGTCATTTGGGAAAATCTGCTTTGCCTAGTTTTACCATACAATTGATGAATTACATCACTTTTCCACCAGCACAATGTGCACTAAGACCAGGAGATATCAGAGCCGTCCGTTTCCTAACCGTGGTATTTTAGACCAATTGTGTGCGACAGACTAAACAGACATTGAATTGTGATGGGTTGGTAAACCAATGTAGCAGAATTACATCAAAGCCTCTTTAAATAGCTGTGTGGTATTGGTTTTGTTTTGTTGAAGTCTGCAATATAATTAGTGTTGTGCAATAAACAGTATTGCAGGGAGTGTGGCCGAAAGCTTTGACACCGAGAGTGGATTCGAGGACTCTGAGACCAGCGATGTTGCCAACTCTGTGGGGAGATTCATCTCTCGTTTCATTGACAAAGTGTGCACAGAAAGTGGAGTGACGCAGGATCACATCAAGAGTCTGCATAGTATGATTCCAGGTAAAATACTATGTGCACACTCACAAATCACAGAGTATTCAAACTTTTATTAAAGGTCCCTGGACCACAAAACCAGTCGTAAGGTTTTTTTTTTTTTTTAATTGAGATTTATACATCATCTGAAAGCTGAATAAATAAGCTTTCCATTGATGTATGGTTTGTTAGGACAATGTTTGGTTGAGATACAACTATTTGAAAATCAGGAATCTGAGGGTGCAAAAAAAAAATCTAAACATTGAGAAAATCGCCTTTATAGTTGTCCAAATTAAGTTCTTAGAAATGCATAATACTAATCAAAAATTCAAAATATAAAATGTTTTGATACATTTACGGTAAGACATTCACAAAATATCTTCATGGAACATGATTATTACTTAATATCCTAATGATTTTGGCATAAAAGAAAATTTGTACAATGTATTTTTGGCTGTTGCTACAAATATACCTGGGCTGCTTATGACTGGTTTTGTGGTCCAGTCTCACATATACAGTCAAGCCCGAAATTATTCATACCCCTGGCAAATTCTGACTTAAAGTTATTTTTATTCAACCAGCAAGTTTTTTTTTGACCATAAATGACACAGGCTTCTCCCAAAAGATACATTTCAACAAAAAGTAGCATTTCCAAAATTATTCATGCCCTTTGTGAACTGTCACAGTCTATGGGAAAATCCAAAGTTCTATACCATTCCAAATAGTCCAAGCTGTTCTAAAGCATCCTAATTACCCTGATTCATTGGGAACAGCTGTTTTAATCAACTCAACAGGTGAAAAACAGAAGCTCTCTGCTGTTGGTTTGTGGACAATCAAGACAAAGGAGCTCACTGAGGACCTGAGGCATTTCAGCACGACAACGACCCAAAAACATAGCAAAAGTGCAAAACACATAGCAAAAAGGGTTACCAGTGACCCGGCCAGACTCCTGACTTAAATCCAATTGAGAATCTGTGGAGGGAGCTAAAGATCAGGGTGATGGAGACCCTCCAACCTAAAAGAGTTGGAGCTCATTGCTAAAGATGAATGGGCAAAAATACCAGTGGAGACAATTATAGGAAGTGTTTGATTGCTGTAATTGCCAATAAAAGGTTTTTCTATTGATTATTGAGAAGGGTATGAATAATTTCAGACATGTCACTTTTTGTTCAAATGTAAATAAAAAATATTACTCATCTTTTTCCACAATGATGCCTCTTGTACATATTCTTATTATCTTTTGGGAGAAGCCTGTGTCATTTCCGGTCACAAAACCTTGCTGGTTGAATAAAAATAACTTTTATGTCAGAATTTGCCAGGGGTATGAATAATTTTGGATATTTGTACAGGTATAAGGGTAGGTGTAGATTTTAAAAGGTTGTAAGTGCTTACCATTTTTGCTAGTTAAAGAGTTCACTCAAAAATGAAAATTTTGTCATTATTTACTCACCCTCATGTCGTATATATCAAGATATTTTTGATGAAATCCGAAAGATTGCTGACACTGCATAGACTGCAGCATAACTAACAAGTTCAAGGGTCAAAAAAGGTAGTGAGGACATTGATAAAATAGTCCATGTGACATCAGTGGTTCAACCATAATGTTATGAAGCTACAAGAATACTTTTTGTACCCAAAGACAACAAAAATAACAACTGTATTCAAAAATTTCTTCTATACCATGTCAGTTTTCAACTCACATTCATGAGAGTACCAAGATGCATTATGTAAATTTTCTTTGCGCTCAAAAAGTATTCTCAAAACATTTTGGTTGAACCACTTTGACATGGACTATTTCAATGATGTCCTTACTACCTTTCCTGGCCCTGCAGGGTCAGAAATCTTTCGGATTTCATCTAAAATATCTTAATTTGTGTTCCAAAGACAGGTGAGGGTGAGTAAGTAATGACAGAATTTTCATTTTTGAGTCAACTATACCTTTTATTTCAGTAGAAATGAATTTGTTACTTCACAAATATTACTTTTGTCACACTGCATTGAAAATAATTAATGTACAATTTGAAAAATGCAATTCGAAGTAGTTATACAGTAGATGGACTTTAGCGTCTCACTCTGAATGACTGTTCAAGATATTAAGCGGTTTTGGTAGGAAAATTAAACTGAAATGGATAGTACCGTGACCCTGTGTCCCACAAAGTTACCCGAATCAAGGTATTTATTTGTTTCTTCAGGTCTTGTGGCAATGCAGATGGAGACTTTAGAGGCGGTTCATAGAGAAAGCAGAAGACTGCCTCCCATTCAGAAGGTAAGACTTGTTTTCCGCTGGGGAAGGTTATTCCAAACCTTGTAATTCATTGGGTTTGTTGTGCTACCATTTTGGCAAAATTCTCAGTATAAGAGTTAAGAGTTTTGTTCTTTTGATGAATTGGTCAAAATGAGTCAAGAGTCAAAAGTTAATGAATTAAATCATTCTAAAAACTCTTCAACTGAAAGGAACAGTTCACCCAAAAAAAACACTACAGCTTTACACATCAGAACAGATTTGAAAAAATGCATTACAAAAAATGCATTACATTACTTGTATAACAATATCTGCTGTGAATGGGTGCCGTCAGAATCGTCCAAACAGCTGATAAAAACATCACAATAATCCAAAGTAATCCACATGACTCCAGTCCATCAATAATGTTTGGTGAAGTGAAAAGCTGCATGTTTTTATAATCCATCATTAAGAAGTAAGCTTTTTTTACTTCAAACCATTGCCTCCATAAGATTGTTTTCTCGAGGGAAAAAATGCAAGGTTCAAGTGTACAAGGTTCGTGAAACTTGCTAAAATGCGTCCAATGCGTCAAATCAAACCAATATCGTATTGTTTATAAAACCTTTGCAGTCAATACTGCCTGACTTCAATGAAAAACTTAAAGTCATTTGCAGTAAAACTGATGATAAATGGGGACACTTCTGAGATACTTCGGTTGAAGAGGGAATTCTGGGCTGGATAAAGTCCTAGTTTCTCTGCAGGACCAAGTTTGTTTTTCAGGAGAAAAAGAAACTATGGTAGATTGTTTATTAGTGTGCAAATTCAGGGAAATAACTGATGTAGATACCAACTGGCATCCCCAGTGTGAGGTGGACTGTTTCTCCATGCCGCAGATTTCCACATAACAAATACTTGTTGTAGTTCCCACTTTTTTTAAGTCTGCACTTTTTCAGTTCTTGTCACCCTTATGTGTCCAACTAATGAGCTAGATAATGACACCAGGACAGAACACGCTGTCTGGAAAGTGTAAAAAATGATGGGTTGTGGTAAACAGACGCCGCTTGAGTGTGATTACTGTGCCTAGAGCTAAACCTAATAAATGGTGCATACTCCATCATCAAGAAAATCGTTTGTTGTCTGTCAAAAAGCAGACCACGAGGACTTGGCTTTTTTTCTGGTGCAAACCGAATAACAGTGTAATCTTACATTTCTGTTTTGGTGAAAGCTAGTGAATGTAGTCATCTCCGGACCAAAGCATTTGCTCCTGGTCTTCAGCAGAATTTACATTAATGACAATGATTTTCTTCAGCCCAAGATCCTGAGGCCGGCCTTGCTGCCTGGAGAAGAGCTGGTGTCCGAGGGGCTACGGGTGGTTTTAGACCCTGATGGTCGAGAGGAGGCCACCGGGGGCCTTCTGGGAGGACCACACATCCTGCCAGCAGAGGGAGCACTATTCATTACCACTTACCGTATTGTTTTCAAAGGCACTCCTCACGACCCACTAGGTAAAGACAGTTTTGTGACTTTCCTTCTTGAATTTTGATGATTATACAACAGTTCAGTCAACTAATAATTAAAGAGTTAATTAACTAAAAAATGAAAATTACGCCATGATTTACTCACCCTCAAGCCATTCTAGGTGTATATGACTTTCTTCTTTCAGACGAATACAGTCTGAGTTATATTAAAAAATGCCCTGGCTCTTCCAAGCTTTATAATGGCAGTGAATGGCTGTTGAGATTTTAAAGTCCAACAAAGTGCATTTATTCATCTTAAAAAGTACTCCATACAGCTCCAGAGAGTTAATAAAGGCCTTCTGAAGCAAATTGATGTATTTGTGTAAGAAAAACATCCATATTTAAAACTTTACAAACTGTAATCTCTAGCTCAAGGCTATATAATTAGTTTCATTTGAGGGCCGGATTATCGAAGTGAATATTTGAAGGGGTCATCCCTCTTTATGGGGGGTATATAAAATAAGAAATCACAATTAAACAATTAAACGCATATTCAGCAGTACAATTAATTAATATTACCAACAGCAACATCTATAAAAGTTTAACATTTGCATTGTCTGTCAATTGATTTTAAAAAAATCGAATTAATCACACTTTCTGTAATTAATCATTATTAATTGCATATTAATATCTTTCTGTTGTCATAGTATCACGTTGGATATGTTTAATTAATTAGTTAAATGTTTAATGACATCTCTTTTTTTCAAGTCTCTTTATTATTAACAAAGGCAAGTATTTTTGATAACAATACTGCTGATAATGTCTCTTTTAAAATGCATCTTCCCCTTAATTTTAGCCATTAAATAGTTATTCAACATTACAGTAGGCCCTATAAGTGAAAAGTATATTTAACTCGGTATAACAGTATATATATTTAACTAGGCTTTGAGAAATGTAACAACATCTGATTGTGAACTTAAATCAATCTTCACATAAACTATAAATTGTATATGCATACTATATAGATTAATCTTTATTCAAGCTAGAAAAGTTAATCAGCGACTAGAACCATCAAGCGATTTCTCTCTTTATTTTTTGTGATTTACATCAGTGACAGACCTAAGCAGGTTTCACTTTAAAAGCAGCGCTGTCTCTTTAAAATCTGATGTGCATGATGCATCTGACTCACCCATTTTTCTCCTAATTCTTTACAATTATTTTGGACTTTGAACTCATTTAAGGTCATGTTTACAAGGTCACTCGCCAAAACCGTGCATTTTGACACAATTGTGTGTTTTTTTTTGTTATTTGAAGTGCTACCGGCCCACTTGTCTAAAGCACCACAGCGTATGCGGACAACCGAACGAGCAGACTTTCAAACTATACTGCATTTGATAAGCGTTATCGTTTTCATTCAGCGTATGTGCCATTTCGTGCCAGAAGTTATGATCGATAACACTGTCTTTATACTCATTTATTCTAGAGTTGTGGATCTTATTACCCTCTCAAGCGTTTGTTAACACTGCTGTCTATTGATGTTATGCTTTATAAAGTTTTAAATATGGATATTTTTCTTACACAAACGCATCAATTTGCTTCAGAAGGCCTTGTGGAGTACTTTTTAAGATGGATTTATACACTTTTTTTTGTTTCAAAATCTCAACACTCATTCACTGCCATTATAAAGTGTGGAAGAGCCAGGCCATTTTTTAATATAACAAATATAACATCTGAAAGAAGAAAGTCAGATACACTCAGGATGATTTAAGGGTGAGTAAATCATGGGGTAATTTTCATTTTTGGGTGAACTATCTCTTTATTATAAAGTGACATTTTAGACACAGTATTGACTGCTGAAAATACTTCCAAACAAGATTACAAAACAACAGCAATCCACAGAGGTGTATCATTACTGAATGATTCAGCATTTCTTAAATAATCAGATGAGTCAATGATTCAATGACTCATTCGTAAAGATGCTTCATTCTCGAATGAATCAGCTGTTTGAATGAATCTGTTGAAAGAATGACTCACTCACTAAGTCACCACCTACTGGTGGTTTAGTTTCATATTCAAAAGTGTCTTTGCATTTTTACCAACATTTCATGTTTGTATATTCAAAAAATGTAAAAGAAAACATTATATAGCATAACTATAGTTAGCAAGTAATTTTGTAGTGTAAATGCATTCATGCTACCTCTGAGCTTCATTGAACAGTGTGTAAATGCATCTAAATGCCACTTCAGATTCAGCTTCTGTGTTTCCTTTGCAGTGGATTTTGTTGATAACATCCCCGTAGTGTTTTATTATTCTAACTTAATGTACTGATCAAATTTAAGAATTTGACATGAAAAGCAAAAAATGCCCTGGAAATCATTCAATAGGCCAATTATCATATGCTTATTTAGGTAAGTAGGTAAGAGCTGATAAAACACTGAATAACATTTTTTGAATTACATTTACATCCCAAAAATTCATTTTTTTCTTTTCAGACAAGTAACATTGTTACTTATTTACCATGATGTTCTATGTATGTGTGTTTATATGTTTATCACTTCAAACCAACTTTATGACCTTTTTGAAAGTTTTGGTTACCTGGACATTAAATGGAGGAACAGAAACCTTTCAGGTTTCATTGGAAACAATTTAGTCTTTCAAAATCTTTTGGGTTTGGAACAAATAAGCACGAGTAAATATGACATAATTAGAATTTTTGGTTGGACTATCTCTTGCCGCCACAAGCCGCATCACATCAGGTTTGACGTCAAACCAAGTATGTACTAAATGCATTTAAATCTCTTTAATTAAATTCATACGGGTTTGCAACAACAAAGCACGAGTAGGTTGTGAAAGAACTTTGTTCGAAAGAATTTGGAGAGTTTACTGTTCTATGTTTACCCGCTGGGTTCATGCGTTTATGTTTGTGTCTGTGCAGTTGGCGAACAGGCGGTGATCAGGAGTTTTCCGGTATCTACTCTAACTAAGGAGAAAAAGATCACCATTCAGAACCAGCTACAGCAAAACATGCAGGAGGGGCTTCAGCTGAGATCTGCTTCTTTCCAGGTACTGACGCACAAAATACCCAGCCAGTAAATGGCTTCAATCTGAAAGTTGTTGTCCAGATATGTTGAATATTAAAGTTTTGGGATTGTGCATTAGTAAATAGTGTTTTTTGTTCATATATGTGACCCTGGACCACAAAACCAGTCTTAAGTCGCTGGGGTATATTTGTAGCAATAGCCAAAAATACATTGCATGGGTCAAAATTTTTGATTTTTCTTTTATGCCAAAAATCATTAAGAAATTAAGTAAAGTTCATGTTCCATGAAGGTTTTTTGTAAAATTCCTACTGTAAACATATCAAAATGTAATTTTTGATTTGTAATATGCATTGTTAAGAACCTAATTTGGACAACTTTAAAGGTGATTTTCTCAGTCTTTTTGATTTTTTTGCATCCTCAGATTTCTGATTTCAAATAGATGTATCTCGGCCAAATATTGTCCTATCCTAACAAACCATACATCAATAGAAAGCTTATTTATTGAGCTTTCATATGATGTATAAATCTCAGTTTTGTCAAATTTAACCTTATGACTGGTTTTGTGGTCCAGGGTCACATCTGAAATTTCAAAAGTTATGTCACTGGATCATAGCAGACATAACGTTAGGTTTAAGAGGTTCATTTTAAGTGGTTAGCTTTCCCTGTCATCTCCATATTGCTTTGAACCTACAACGTCTCTGTTGTGCCTCACCATCACTCTTTTTATCAGAAAGTGAATTAGATTTCAGTGAACCAGATGCAATCTGTAATAAAACACTTTTTATTAGAGCACTTATTTAGACTAAGTAAAAAAATCCTCTTTAGGAACAACTTGATTAAACTGATGTTTGCTGAAGAGGAATGTGCACGTCTCAGACGTCTCTCTCTGTTTGACTCGTTATCACGAAGGCTCTTCATGGATGAGGACAGAGCAAGAGAAGCACATGTTGTGTTCTTCACTATGCATGGACTATAGGGCCATAAAGATTTTATGGCTCATTCCTATCGTTTTACTAACTTAAGCTGTAAAATCAGGCCCTGTATGGAAGCGAGGGTCATTTGTGCTGGTCTGCCCATGTGTGGCTGCCAACAGTTGGTGTCTGGGGTACATTATCAGGATCTCATTAAGACCTGCAGTCTGCGCGAGAGATCGGGTCAGACCCCTGAGGAGCAGAGATAGAGGAGTGCTGGGGAGGTGGAGAGGGGATATGGGGTCACGCAGACAAACGTTTGTGCGGCCAAACCTCATTTTGGAATGTTCTCCCCAGAAAAGTGGGAAAAGATCTTGTTCCATGCTGCTCTCCAGCTCAGAGCACTTCTGCAAGTCATTTCTCTTGCCCCCAAAAATTTCTAATGATTATTTGCAGATTTTCTTGTTACATGAAGGTATGGCGGTTCTATCCTAAACTGTTAGCTAAATCCCTCTGACTGCATGTCCTGTTTTGTTTTAGTTAATTAAGGTGGCGTTTGATGAGGAGGTGAGCTCAGAGATGGTGGAGATCTTCAGGAAACACCTGCAACGGATACGCTGCCCACCATCCATCTTCAGCACCTTTGCCTTCGCAGCAGGACAGACAGCCCCGCAGCTCATATTACCCAAGCAGAAAGAGAGAAACACAGGTCTCCGGTCAGTGCAATGTTTTATAGGAATGTAAAAATATCACAATCTCTCGATATGAAGTCCACAATACAATATTTATTGTGAAATTTAAAAAAAAAAAACTTAAGGGAGTAGTTCACTTTCAGAACAAAAATTTACAGAAGCTGTACTCACCCCCTTGTCATCCAGGATGTTCATGTCTTTCTTTCTTCAGTCATAAGGAAATAGTTTTTTGAGGAAAACATTTCAGGATTTCTCTCCATATAGTGGACTTCTCTGGTGCCCCCGAGTTTGAACTTCCAAAATGCAGCTTCAAAGGGCTCTAAACGATCACAGCCGAGGAAAGAAGGGTCTTATCTAGCAAAACATAAAAAATTACTATACATATTAACTATATATAAAATTAACCATGGTTTTACTATAGTAAAAGTGCAGTATACTTTATAATACATTAGTAAAAATACTTTGCATGTGCTTCACTTTAAGTTTGACAATTTTTTATTAGTATATTTTTATTTATCAGTTTCTCTTTTTTTAGAATTTGAAATAGAAGACATTGTTCGATAAGTAAGTGTCTGATTGAAGTCCTTGAAAATCAAAAAGTAGTGTTTGAAAAGGCCTTGAAAGTCCTGGAATTTCTTTTTATAGTATCTGTACTTCACACAAAGCTATCGTATGGCTTCAGCAGACTCAGAATACCACACGCACGTCATATGGACTACTTTAATGATATTTTTCTGTCATATTTGGAGCTTGACCCCATCCACTTTCATTATATGTAAAAGAGTGGCCAAGATGTTGTTAAATTCTCCTTTCGTGTTCCATGGAAGAAAGTAAGTCATAAAGCTTTGGAACAACACGAGGGTGAGCAAATAATGACTGAATTTTGGGTGTATTGTTCAATTAAATGAAAATCTGTTTCTTGTAGAACACTATCGAAGTCCATTGTGAAAGGGGCTAAAAGGGCAGGCAAGATTACGATGGGCCGCCAAACCACTCTGAAGAAAAACGAAAAGGGCAGTCGCATGACGTGGCACGAGGATGATGACATCTCCAGTAAGTACAGGTCGCAATGTTAGAAAAATGTACTGTCAGTAGTAATGGTCATTTAATTGCTTGATATTGATGTTTCAGTCTCAGATGATGGTGAGCCCCCTGCCAGCAGCACACTGAAGGCGTCAGAGAAGTCCACTATGGAGCAGTTAGTGGAGCGAGCCTGTTTTCGTGACTACCAGAGGATGGGCCTGGGTACCATTAGCTCTAATTCCACACGGTCTAAAAGCGGAGAGCAGTTCCGTGTCACAGCAGTCAACAGGCTGTACTCATTGTGTCGCAGGCAAGAAGCAACCCAACACCTAGACTTTGTTTTGCAATCTCTCAGCTAGAACGCCTGAGTCTTTTTCGAAATGGTGATAATATTTGTCTTTTACAGTTACCCAGGTCTCCTGGTGGTGCCTCAAACTGTGCAAGACAGCAGTCTCCATAAGGTTTCCCGCTGCTACCGGCACAACCGTCTGCCGGTCGTGTGTTGGAAACACCCTCGCACCAAAGCGGTTTTACTCCGTTCAGGTGGTTTTCACAGCAAGAGCGTGGTTGGACTTTTCAAGTCTCAGAATCCTTCTTCAGCAGGTATGTTTGTGCAGCTAAATATTGCGATATGATGATTTTTGATCGTGAACGATTAAAATGTCTACACCATCTGCTTTTGAAAACATATCGTAGTATCATGCTACAGCTTGCCTCTGTCTTAATATACTGTACAACAGGACATACATTCACTCATGGGACACTGCACTTATATCACAAAAGTACATTATTTGCATGTCTAAGGCTACGTTTACATTAATCCGGATACATTTGAAAACGGAGTTTTCATTTTAAAACGCTCTCCGTCCACACTAGCGTTTCCAAGCGTTTTCCAAAAGTTTCTCATCCACACTGAAACGTAGGAAAACATCAAATTCGCCTTACTGCGCATGCGTAAAGCCTCCAAAATTATACAGACGTAATAAGTTTTCACGCAATTCTTCTGGCGGGATAATTTACGGAAATATCTCATTATCCACTGACGCGTCTATATCACGCTCATTCATATTTGATCTGAAAAGCAGTTGTCGTCATGTTTTGCAGGACAGCAACTGTGAGTAAATTTTCCGTCATCATTTTAGGACTGTAATTTGAAGAGTGTACAAGGTAAATCTCTTTAGCAGCAGTGTGTGAATAGCACAGGCACAATTACTGGTGTAAACATAGATATCTATTGGTACAATATGCGTCACATGATTATAAATATGCGTCATCATTTTCAAAAGCCTCCGTTTTCACAGTCCACACTACAACGCGAAAACGGCGTTTTCTAATTTATCCACTTTGGCCGGAGTTTTTAGAAATAATCGTTTTCTGTGATAAAAACGGGTTTTTTGTGTAAATGAGAGGCCAAACCGCAGGGAAATATCTGCGTTTTCCCTTCGTGTAAACGGGGCCTAAAGTCTTGATGGTAAATAACTTTATTTCGTTCACCTGAAGCACGTGCTAAAGCCTGTCAAATATCGCCTGATTACTGGACTAAGCTATCTTTGGCATCTGATTCACTAATACTGTCAAAACCACACAAGTATTACATGTGAACACAGTTGGTTATGTCTAAAGTGAAAATAAACAGTTGAGAGAAAAACGGACGCGGTCCTGTAAATTAGATGTGTGCAGCTCTTAAAGCGACAGAACTAAACATGTTGCCGATTGTTATTAAAGGAGAACTCCGGTGTGATTTTGACCTGAAGTGTATTGAATCATGATACCGAGTGTGAACGTACCTTGCATATCTCATCTTGGTTTGTGTCCAGCTGTCCGAAATCTGGGGTCAGTTAGCCGATGCTCACAACAGGTTGTCAATGAAAGTCAACAGGGCATCAAAGAAGCCATGTAAATAAATCACTGTTTTACGCCATTTACGAGGCACAAAGTAGCTCCACGCTTCATTGGTAGACTTCCAAGGGCCCTGACATTTAAAACGAGACATTGAGAACTCAGAAAAAGCACCGGTAGTTTATTTACAAGAAGATTTGTACAGACAGTACCTGGAAAAGAGAATCCGGTCGCCGCCATCCTGAACTTAGTCACGATAAATCGAGTGTCGAGCACCAATGAATTTATCAGGTTATCAGTGTATCAGGTTGTAGTTTCCTTCGTGCTCGACACTCGACTTATCGTGACTACATTTAAGATGGCGGCGACCAGTCTGTTCCTGGTGGAAGATGTCTGTATAAATCTTCTTGTAAATAAACTACCGGTGCTTTTTCTGAGTTCTCAATGTCTCGTTTTAAATGTCAGGGCCCTTGGAAGTCTACCAATGAAGTGTGGAGCTATTTTGTGCCTCGTAAATGGCGTAAAACAGTGATTTATTTACATGGCTTCTTCGATGCCCTATTGGCTCTCATTGACAACTTGTTGTGAGCATCGGCTAACTGACCCCAGATTTCGGACAGCAGGACACAAACCGAGATGAAATATGCAAGGTACGTTCACACTCGGTATCATGATTCAATACACTTTAGGTCAATATTACACCGGAGTTCTCCTTTAAAGGGGCAGTTCACCAAACAAATTACTCACTCACTTGTTGTCCTCTGTTAATTTTTTCTTGTGCTAAACACAAAAGAATTAACTTTGATACTTTGACTTTGATAGTGGGGGGGGGAAATACTGTTGAAGTAACTGGGGACCAAGCAACTGTGTGGTTACCCACAATCTTCAAACTAAGGTTTATGTTCAACATTTTTTATGTAAAAAAAAATGATGACAGAATTGTCATTTTTGGGTGATGGTAGACTAATAATAAAGAATTACTCACTTCTCTTGACTGTAGAACTTTAATACAGTTGCTTTAAAGTGCCCCTATTATGCCTTTTCAAATATGATATTTCATGTAGTGTGTCATGTAGCTGTATGTGAACATAAACTATCTGCAAAGTTGTGACGCCGACAGTGCACTATAAATGAAGTTTTTGTCTAACAAAAAAAAGAGTCGGCTCACATTCGCCTAAACGAGTCGTCAGCAATTCGAATCTTTTTTCTGTAACGGCCACACGTCACGAGCTACACATTTGCGTAATGTCCGCCCACGTTCAATTTCGCGAACAACTTGCCCGCCCACAAACAGTAGGCCTACCATTTTCACGTGGATTAACGTTACATCATGTCAAGAAGACGCCCTGCGAGGGAATTTGTTTTATATGCCCTTCCGAAAGATGAAACTACCAAGAATGAGTGGTTAACATTAATTTTTTCAACACCTCAGCAGTCCAATGCCAATCTTGTGTTGTGTTCGCGTCATTTTACTGATGACTGTTTTTCCAATCTTGGGGAGTAACGTTACAACGCGAGATTCACCAAACGCTTGGTTTTAAAAAATGGATCAGTGCCCAGTTTATTTGGACCGGCTTGCTCCTCTGAACTTCTACCTGTAAGTATGATTAATAATTGATGATTGTATTTTCTAGCGATCGTTCAAAATACGTCTTTGTGTACGTTATGGTGTGTAACAACCCCGCACATGTCTTGGTAACCGGCTAACTTGCGTTTCTGTAGTTCTGTTGTTCAGCTGTGAGTGCAATGTAGTCTAAAAATTGTGATTGATGCAGCTTGACTGTCTGTCTGCCTTATTAGTTTAAGTAATGATAATGATAAACGATGGCTTAACGCAGTGTTATGGGTTGTACGTTACAGTGTTGAAGTTCACAACGTAGAGGTGTGCCCGGTTCGCTTACAAAAGCAAATTGCAAGCACTTCCCACAGTTATAATATGACACCCACTGAGAAACGTCCTGCTCCAGTCGTGCTTGCAAAACAGTTTCTTGTCGATGTGCCACTTCAACCGTTTCATCGTCAGACTCCGGCTCGAATTGATAGGGTAAAATCGAGGCTATCTTTTCTACGCATTAACAGGTCTCCACAGCTGTCATTCAGTTATGCCAATGGGCGTTTCGTTTTGCGCTGAAGCGGTAGACCAATCCAAAAGGACTGCACCATCTGACCAATCACAGCAGTGAGGGCTCACTGAAAGGAGGGGTTTAGAGAGACTGATTCTTCGAACTGCTTCACACGAGTCGTTTACGAATCATTTAGAAACGGGGTAAAATTAAATCTAATTTTTGAGAAAACTAAAGTGTTTTTTGAACTTGCATACATGTAAACCTGTTTTAAGAGACTATTACAACAATATTAACTACCTTTAACATGGCATAATAGGGGCACTTTAATAAGAGTCTATGCATAATGTGTTTTTTTTTATATTTGTTAATTCAATTTCTTGAATGCTACTGCTAAATACACCCACTGTACCTATAAATTATTAAGTTTGTTTTATTTGTATATTATGTGTATTTGTAGCATGTAGCCTATCTTTGTTCTTATTTTTTAATAACAAATATTACAAAATGACAAAGATTTTTAGCTTTGCTTATTTTTGGCGTAAACATCTGTCATTCTTTTTATGTTATATTGTGTTACCTTGTAAGGCTTTGAAACAGGGAAATTAGTTTGGCTGTTCTGCTCAGACAACTTGCAAAATAGTAAAACCAACATGACAAAGAATCGTGATAAAACCGTGAATCGCGATATTTCTGAAAAAAATCGTGATATGATACTTTTGCCATATCGCCCACCCCTACTAAATATGCATATTACGTCAAGGAGTCTTGGGGAAGGTTTAAATAGTTTAAATGGTTAGTCTCAGCCCTAGACAACTGCTCACAGGCTGTTCACTGACTACCTTATGGATGTTGCAAACAACACTGGATAGTGATTCCTTAATCTGGCAAGCGCTAATCTTGATTGGATGACTTCATGCAACTTTCGAGAATATGAGAACATGTTTACGAGAATATGAGGTTTTTGTTTACAAAGTGCTAGTTTCATACAACAAGCACTTTTCAGAATGAAATAATCTCTGGATTCGACAAAGGTAGCCAGACTTTTCCTAGGAACTACTGCAACAATATTTATATACCTTTCGTGGCTGTCTATTGATTTACGAAAAACTCACTCTTAAATGAAATGCAAAGGAAACAAACTGTGGTGGGTCATTTTTTAATGTCTGAGTCAGTGTCTTCCTGTCGTAGGTGGTTTTTGGAAAGAAGAACCTGCCCTGTGGACCAGACCTTTGGTCATTTAGTCCTGTTCTCAACATTTTTGACAGAATGCCCCTGATTGTTCAACTACATATTGGTGCCATAAGATATTTCCTCTAGGATTTCTGTTGTATGACAAGGCTGCGTGTTTTCAAAACACATTTTTATTAACACAAACTGTGAGATATATATTGATATATTTAATTAAATGTGATTCTATACCATTTTTCTGTTTTCAAATCTTGCATTTATTTGATAGGACATAAATCAAAAATAACTGCTTTCTGTTTGAATATATTTTAACATGTAACTTATTCCTGTGATTAAAGCTAAACTTTCAGCATTACGCCACTATTCAGTGTCACATGATCTTTCAGAAATCATTTAATATGCTGATTTGTTGTTCAAGAAATAATCATTATTATTATTAGTATTATTATTATCAATATTTATAACAGTTGAGTCATTTTTTTCAGGATTCTTGGATGAATAGAAAGATCCAAAGATTAGCATTTATCTGGCATAAAATGCTTTTGTAACATTATACACTATACCATTCAAAATCTTAGAGTCTGTTCTTCTGAACTCTCTATTCATCAAAGAAACCTGAAAAAAATCTGTTCAGCTGTTTTTAACATAATAATGGTAATAATAAATGTTTTTTGAGCAGCAAATCAGAATATTAAAATTATTCTGAAATCACAGGAATAAAATACATTAAAAATTATTCAAATAAAAAAGTTATTTTAAATAGTAAAAATATTTCAAAATTGTACAGTTTTTGCTGTACTTTGGATCAAATAAATGCAGGCTTGGTGAGCAGAAGAGATAAAAAAAAAAAAGTAAAATCTTACTGTTCAAAAACTTTTGACTGGTAGTGTATGTTTTGTATGTCCTCTAAAACGAATAATTGTTATTGCAGAGGAAAAATTGTCAATCTCACATTTTTTTCTGAAATTAATTGCAATTGATCTATACTATATATACCTTCTCATTCTATTTTCCAGTTGATTCTACAACTAAATAAACTCTTCTCGTCAAGAAAAAAAGAGACAAGAAGCCATTTTAATGCTGTTAAACTGGAAAAATAAAGAGACAAGAAGCAGTTTTAACACTGTTAAACTGGAAAAAAAAATAATCTCCTGCGTTAATGCGCTAATTTTGACACTATTCTGTTTACATCTTGATTTTATGTGTGCAAGTTTGTTTTTATGTAAGTTTTAATTCTTTTTAAAATGCAATATAATTAAATGTATCCTGTTGTCTGGCTATGTAATATTTCAAAGAAGTTGTCTAGAGAAAAACGACTGTTCTAATGATGCTCTCTTGCTGTTTCCAGCTCCGACCTCCTCAGAGACCTCCAGCAGTCTGGAACAAGAGAAATACCTGCAGGCCATCCTCAGCTCCATCCCCATCTACTTCAAACCCAACGGCAGCAACACTCTCACCAACCGTTCCCTCATCGGCTTGTCCCCAGGTACTGCATGGACATCAGGTGCATCCTTTACTCGAAGCCTGATTCTTCACTTTCTTGTTTAGACTTGTTTTTGCCCCTTTTTGTGTTCTTCAAGGCTCTTATCTCCTCCTGGTTTCCTCTTGGTTGCACAAAATGTTATTTATGTTTTGGGCTGATTTCCAAAGGAACTGGAGCACAATTGTGTGGTTATGTAAGGGAGAGCAGGACATGTCGAGGTCACCTCCCATCCATCTTTCTCCTTGCACTCACTGCTCTCCACAGCCGTACTGCATATGGCTTAGACCACACAGATCCTGCCCCGTCAGCTATGCAGCGTCGCCACCATAATGTTACATTTATCCCCACCTGCTGGATAAAAAAACAGCAAATGGCTCATCTTGTTTCTGATAGTGGCAGCTTTAAGTTCTCTCAATTCAAAACAGACCTTCGGGGCTTGATAGCCGAGATGGGTTACAACAAGAGACCAGACCGGAATCTGACTTGGGCGTTGTTGTCTCCTTAAAACATTTACTGTGTAATTGGACCATGAAAATGATCTTTTGCTGCATGTGAGCCACGCCAGAATCAATAAGCTAGATTGATCCATACTAATCCATGTTTGTTATGGCCTGCAAAAGTGGGTTTCGGAGTTGAGTTGAGATGTTTACTAACTACAAGCATTTATGTCTAATGTGTTTGGTTCCAAAACCTAGTGAGTTGCCTATCTAGAATGGCATCATAGCCATTGTTAAAACAAAAAGGCTTTACCAAACAGCAAGTCAGTAAACGTGCAAACAAAGCTTATGGATTATGCTTCTTAGATGGTAATTATGAAATTAGGTGAAAGTCAGTTGAGGACTGATGAATAGGTGACTTCCAGAGCAAAAAAATACAGATAATGTAATCACCCCATTGTCATCCAAGATGTTCATGTCTTTCTAAACGACACCAGCCGAGCAATAAGGGTCTTATCTAGCAAAACAACATTTTCTAAAAAAAATAATAATAATTTCTATACTTTTGAAACCTCAAATGCTTGTCTTGTCTAGCTCTGCCATGCACATGCGTGCTCTGTACAGTCGCTGTTTTTGCAGTAAAGGTCATTGGATCTTTGCACATTCACTTTGTAAACATTGGGTCAGTACTTCTGGAGCAATGTAGGACGAAAAAAATGAGATTGGAGTTTTTCGACATACCGGAACCGGAATGCACGCAGAGCTAGACAAGACAAGCATTTGAGGTTAAAACGTATATATATTTGTAGGGATGCACCGAAATGAAAATTCTTGGCTGAAGCCGAACAAAATTAAACACTTGGGCCAAAGGGCGATTACCGAACATGTTTTTTTTGTTTTTGTCCATTTTTTTTTTTCACCATTGCATAAATTAAATAGCCAATATTAGCTTTTTTTTACAGTTTTGTCTTGTTTTTTTGTTTGTTTTTTTTACTTAACACTGAAAATTTTTAACATTCTAGTAGACATTATAGTCTACCAACAAAGCACAATTTAACTTAAAATTAATAAGTTGGTAGAATAATATTCTTTTGCCATTATTAAGACCACCTTCTTGAATCAGGCATGTGTTTTTAATGTACAAATAAATGCAGCCTTGCTGAGCAAAGCGGAAATATAAATAAATTTATTAATAGAGCTGTTGTAATAATTGTTATCATTATTTTTGTCTTTTTATTTTATTTTACAGAACAACAGTAAAATTACAATACTAACATATATGAATGTTGACTTTAATTTTGACGGAAACCTGCAAGATAGCCCTTAGTACTACTTTTTGCTGACAGCAGCAGATTTATGAATGATTCTTATTACGCAGATTTCTCTCTCGCGCTTTGGACTTTGAACCCTGGCAAACGAGTTTGTGCAGCGCTGTCAGAATAAATAAAGTTTGTGTGTGTATTAGACAACATAACATTCGGTAGTTTATTTACTAATGGTTTAAGGCTATTTCGTGATTTCAGTCCTCATACAGTAACCAGCAACTACCACCCCTTCCTCTTCTCATCGAAGATACTAAACAGTCTCGTGCTGTCAGTGCTTGTAATGATTTTTGCGTCTTTCTTTGACAGTTTTAAATGCTTCCACACTGCCCACATGTTTGCTGCATTAGTGCGCACCACTATTTGATCCCGTCACGTCATTGTTAGTAGGGATGGGGCCGATCCGATCCAGTATCGGTATCGGGTTCCGATACCAGCTTAATTAATGGATCGGAAATTTCCGATCCAACCTAGAGAAATTTCCGATCCAGAGTTATGTCTACGTACAGTGCTGTCTGCTGAAATGACTTCACAAGTGATCCCGGGCTAGGTGACGTGTCTGTGCTCCAATGAGACACTGAGAGAGATGACATGCCTCCTTTCAGGAAATCTTCAGTTTGCAGGTAGCAGTTTAGCATTGAGCGTCATACATGTCCGCTGTGTGGAAATACTTTACGGTCGGAAACGCCGCAAAGACAGCAACGTTCAATGTTTGCAAAGCCGTTGTTCCAAGAGGTGGCACCTCATGGATTTATTTAGTAGATTAACTGTTAAATATTACCCATCATAGAGTAAAAGTTTATAATTTGTAGACTTCGTGCGTGTTATTTTCTGTTTTTAACGTTGCCGCACACACCTGAAGCGAGCACGCGCACAGAGAGAGAGAGAGAGAGAGAGACGTGATTAAAACTGCGCGATTCACAGACTGATTACTCTTTAACGTCTCTTGAACAGAAACATTCATACAAAGTTATGTTTAAATACCCGTTGTTTTATTCTGGTAACACCGTCGGTTATGTCTTCAGTGAACCGAAACAGCTGAGAAGGAGATGCGTGCCAGTATTACGTGCATTGGGCCTTAAAGAGACAGCATCCTATAAATACCTGCAGTGAGAAGCACTAGTTATTTATCAATGAATTATTAAATTTCTGCACCTGAATACTAGTATTATTGATTTTATTAGTAACTTTATGTTGTATTCATCTACACTTGTCATTTGTGTTAATGTTCTTGTTTTGTTACTTATTATATTAGTTCAGCTAGTTTTTGCTGTGGATTAGAAGTACTTAAAGTAAGCATTCAGTAATTAATAAACAACAAACTTTTTTTGTTTTGTTTGTTTTTTGCTGATCCGAAAAGTGCACTTATTGCACTTTTATTCAAAATGTTTAACATTTGAAAACCTTATTTTGTTGCTGCTACACAAGCAAGAATTTACTGAATTTATGTTGATCAGATGCACATTGTTCTATTTATAGTGTGAATATTTATTTTTTATTTCAAATATTTGAAAACCTTTTTGTTTTATGCAACAAGAGTGTATATTGCACTAGTATCTAGTAACCCTGTCTTGAAATTTAAATAAATATCAATTTAAACCCTTAAAGTTGCATATTTGTTTTCAGGATGGGATTTCTGCCATTTTCTAACCTCATACTTACCTCAAGTTGCTTTTTGGGAGATACTTAGACTTGCTTGTAGAGAAGTTTGTTACAGCCTCATAAAATCAACAATAATGATAATAGTCATAGTGATATAAAAGCAAATAGAGCTCTGGTATCGGAATAGTATCGGTATCGGCAGATATCCAAATTCAGGTATCGGAATCGGATCGGAAGTGAAAAAATGTGGATCGGTGCATCCCTAATTGTTAGGTAGAATTTATTTGGCCTTTTCGCTTAAGAAGAGTTTTTTTGGGTTTTTTTTTTTTTTGCTATTTTCGGCCAAATAATTTTAGTTGCCGAAAATTCAGTGCATTCCTGTAAATTTCCTTAAAAAAAAAAAACTTGTGGGCACCATAAAAGTCTGGTATATGGAGATAATTCCTGAAACGTTTTCCTCAAAAAATTAAATTTCGTCATGACTGAAGAAAGAAAAGCATGAACATCTGAGGTGAGTACATTATCTGTAAATTTTCGTTCTGGAAGTGAACTGCTCCTTTAACAGACCCACGAAGAACATTTCAGATCAGAGTTTGGTATCTGTTGGCAGCTCACTAGGTTTGGGAAAAGTCCATGGTGGCTTGTTTGTATGTGAAGCATGGTGTGTGTGATTGTGTGTTTTTATCTGTTTAGCAAGCGAAAGAAGGGCATCAAGAATACCTAAGATGGCCCCTGTCCATTTGGACATTTCCTTCACCAATAGCTTCACCAGAGGAGGTGAGTGAGGCTCTATTTTTCATTTCCGTTGACTCCAAGGAGATATTTAGCGTCAAACCAATTCCCCATCTTTCATCTGATATCGTTAGTTTACTGTCTTCTGTCTTGATATCTCATTATCTGTGTTCTGTCACAGACCACAACTCTTCCCACACACATACACACGCTAATGCTGTTTTGACTTTGGCCCGCTCCTTCATTTTTTGCGGTGATAGTTCTGCTGAACTTGCAGATATTTGTCACCACAAATCTCCAAAGTACACAGAGTGTTTCATAAAATCCAAAAAGCTAGCCATGTAGATACGTTCAGAACACCCATTGCGAATGCTTTTTTAATCTTGAAGTGGTGCAGAAGTATTCACCTCCCCAGTTAGGTCAATATCTGCACAGTATTTTTGAACATGATACTACAATCAAAGTTGGAAGGTCTTGAGCTTTATTGTACACCATGGGAAGGGTATTACATAGATCCAATTTAGACTCAGATATTCACATCTTCTGAATTCAAACTTCCACTTTTCAAAAGCGCTCACCTCAGATCAAAGAGTTCATTCATCAGGATTTTATGTTACGTGATATTCTGTCATAGAAAATAGAAAGTCACCAGGGTTTTAAACAACATGATTGTGTAATTGAAGACAGCATTGTCATTGTTGGATGAACTAGTCTTTTTTATTTGTTGAACCCCATTATATAATCTTGTTATTGCATTTGTCTTGTTTTGGACATCATGTCTTAGTGTAAAACGTGTTATGTCAGGTCATGATGAGTTGAGTTCTTGGAAAAGAGCTCATGGTTTTAAGAGTGATTGGTTAAAAGATGCAAGTGCCAGTTGATGGGTTTGGGTTGACGTCATGATTCAGTGATGATTCTCGTCATATTTCTCGAAATCTGGGTTATAGATGGCAGCTGCTGCTGAAGACTCACTTTTTTGCTGTTGTGCACTGAAATTAGACAGGTCTTTGTCTCACCACAGCCAAATATACTCCAGCAGGTGCAGACTAAGACATTTCCCATCATGAGCTCTTCGCAGAAATGTGGAACTGATTTTTCATTTCCTCATTTTTGGTAACATTATTTTTGTAATTACTTGGATTTGCTAAGTCAAGCATCAAAAAGTATTGCTTATACATGTGGTAAGGGATTTGAAGAAAAAAAAGCTAGTCAATTTTAATCTTCATTTTGATGAACCGATATCAATTCTTAAATTCTAAAATCAACCTTTTAGACCACGCTGTTTTCTGGTGAACAAAATCTTTTCAAAATCTGTCAATTTTATTACATAATTCAAACAGTAAATACCGATTTGCTGCTCTTTAATGTGTTGTGACACTGCATCCAGATGCTTCACTTCAAGTGGAAGTGTGGATGGCACATAAACTGGTCGTTTCTTACCCTTTACAACTAGTTATAGCACAAAATATGTGACCCTTGACTACAAAACCAATCATAAGGGACTTTTTTATGCATCATCTGAAAGCCTGAAAGCTGAATAAACAAGCTTTTTATAGATGCATGGTTTGCTAGGATAGGCCAAGATACAACTTTTTGAAAATCTGGAACCTGAGGGTGCAAAAAATCGCCTTTAAAGTTGTTCAAATGATGTTCTTGGCAATGCATATTACTGATCAAAAATTAAGTTTTGATATATTTATGGTTATTTATGGAAAAATATCTTTATGGTACATGATCTTTACTTAATATCCAAATGATTTTTCGCATAAAAGAAAAATTGATATGTTTGACCCTTTTAATGTATTTTTGGCTGTTGCTACAAATATACCCATGCTGATTAAAACTAATTAAGTCCCCGGTCACATAGTAAGTAAGTTTCAGTAAGTTTAACCGTTTCTTTCAACAAAACTTCCCACATTCTTTCAAGTTTATATGTGACCCTGGACCACAAAAAAAAGTCTTAAGTCGCTGGGGTATATTTGTAGCAATAGCCAAAAATACATTGCATGGGTCAAAATTATAGATTCTGTGAAACATGGTGGTGGTAGTATCATGGCTTGGGCTTGTTTTACTGCATCTTGGCCAGGACAGCCTGCCATCATTGATGAATTCTGAATTATACCAGCAAATTCTAAAAGAAAACATCAGGACATCAGTTTAAGAACAGAGTCTCAAGAGATCATGGGACATGCAGCAAGACAACAAGAATGTTAAAAAGAAGAACAAAGTTAATGTTTTGAAATGGCTGAGTCAAAGTTCAGACCTTAATCCAATTAAAATGTTGCGGAAGAACTAGGGCTGCAACTAACGATTATTTTAATAATCGATTAATCTGTCGATTATTTTTTCGATTAATCGATGAATCGGATAAAAAAAAGGGATTTACAACCCTTTATTCAAAAACAGAACTAAAATCTTTAGAAAGTGCACGAACATGTTGCTCCTTGAACTGTTATAATAATAATAATAATAATAATAAAATAAAAATGGACTAACACAAAAAACATACACATGTATGCTTTACATCTGCCAAATATATAGACTAAATAAACTAAAATTACTATCCGTCAAGACAGCGGCTTGCTGTGGTGTACATGCGGCATTTCCCATCAAGAAGCCTCTCAAATTAAATTCCTCAGTGCGCATTAAAAAAGTCATGTGACTTTGCACGCTGGAACGGGATAACTTGACTAACTTTCTGCTACATTCATTCTGCCATGGCGATGTTTAGTGTCCTGCCATCAGCAGCGACCAGCTGGAAGAGTTCCGCATTCAAATGCACGCAAAACTGGCCTCAAAGCCCCAGCAAAAGTAATTACCATGAATGTGTCAAGGCAAAAATTAAGAAAATATTCGAATTACTTATTAATAAACTAGTATTTTCTGATTCAGAGTTGCAAAGATGAAATTGACGATCCTGCCATCTGCTCATTAATGCCTAATGCATCTTTATTGATTAGCTAATGAAAGAGTTTTGTTTTCGATTTTAATTATTTCGTTTTATAGTAAAATAATAATTTAAAGCTTTCTATAGATATTGTGTTTGTGAGGCAATTACCTGGGTTTCGGTTAATTATTGTGAAGCGCTCCTGTTTAAACCAAAGATATCAAGCGTATTCTGTTTGTTTTCTTTAAGAGCACATTTTGTTGATACTGTTAGTACACACAAACTAAGGTAGACCCTTTACAGTTCCGGCCCGGGTGGTAAATTACTCTTACCTTTATGAGCAAAAAAGAAATTCCACATTGCACTGGCGTCTCCATGCGCTGCAAAGCGCGCTTCTCTCCGCACAAACTTTGGAATTATCTTGATTGAATGATTAAACTAATATTGTGATATGTTTTAAGTTTTTTATATCAATGGATTTTAATTTAAATCGCGATGAATTAAGCAGGCTTTTGATCTGTCTGCCGCTGTTTGCTAGGTATAACTTTAAAAAACAAAAACTTGAATTTAACAAACAAAAAGTGTTCCAAATATATCTCTAAATTAACTTCATAAACTAAAGGAACGAAAATAAATGTAATCACTTTGCTATTAAAAACAGCAGCTGTGTAATGAGGAAGAGAAAGAGAAAAAAAGACAGTCGGACTGGAAATTCAGTCGGCCAAAAATTGATGAGCTGTCGGACATTTTTACAAGGAATGTTTGTTTAATAGCCTATTTAATACTCTTAGGCTACTTTCTTAATTAAATATATTATTTCTTTGATTTATTTTAGCGTTTTCAGGCTGCTTGTTAGCTGACTGAAGTGTAGGCTATATATAAAAAAACAACGTGCCACCGTCACAGCCCTATTCAAAACTGAGACGATTTCACCTCAGCAGAGCTCCTCTTTCTCCTCACGGTTGTGGTATGTTTTCGACACATTATACAGACAGACAGTGTTACAAAAACTATAGAAGTTGTTTTCTCCATCTCCACTATCCAACGACCCGTACAGCAGCTGTTTTGCGATCGAGCATTGGCTGCTGTGAAAGTACGCTAGCCAAAGTAGGCTTAAATATCAAACATGTTTGATATAAATCGGGGCAGCATATATATATATATATAATGTAGAAACGGTGCTTTATGCTCAAATGTTCCAGTTTTGCGCATAAGTTAAATTCGCATTTTTGGATGGAAACACAGCTTATGAGGTGCCGAACTCTGCTGGCATCAGTGCGGGAGAGAGACCGAATGTGTCCACTCCGCTCTGCGCTCAATTTTTTTTTTAAATATATATAATAACAACCAAATGTCTCTGCGTCGCGCGACACAACAAATCGATTATGAAATTCGTTGCCAACGCTTTTAGTAATCGATTTTTATCGATTTTATCGATTCGTTGTTGCAGCCCTAGGAAGAACCTAAGCAAGCAGTTCATAGGAGGAAACCCACCCACATCACAGAGTTTAAGTGGTTTTGCACTAAGGAATGGGCTTAAACTCCTAGATGTTATTGTGCAGGACTGATCAGCATTTACAACAAACATTACCTTTAGTTACTGCAGCAAAAGGGGGTTACACCAGATACCGAGAGGTAAGATTCACATACTTTTGCAAAGTACAGATATGTACCACTGGATCATTTTTCTCAATAAATAAATGGCAAAGAAAATATTTTTCTCTCGCTTGTTTGACTAGGTAGTCTTTGTCTACTTTCAAGATTAATATGAAAATCTGATGATGCTTTTGGTCATATTTACGCAGAAATATAGGAAATAGTAAAGGGTTCACAAACTTTCAAGCAGCACTGCATATCAAAACGAATTGATAATGAATCAAGAACTTGTGAATCAGAAGCAAATCTGTTTGTAAAATCAATACCCAGCCTTATGAATTTGTCTGAATCATTACGCACCTTGTATCTTGTGCTACATGAATCATATCCCAGTTTAGAGACTTGACAGTGAGATCTATTGACTTGGGCTCGTAAATAACCACCCAGAAAACCCTATGAACCACATAGCGATGCCCTGGCCACCACCAACAACAGCTTACCATTGTATAAGCGAGTTTTGTAAGACCAAGCACCAATCCCATTTTCATTAAAAAAAACTTAAAAGTCTAGTTTTCCATATATACTTTTCATATTTTTCTGTATTCCTTGATGTCCTTTTCTCTAAATACTCATCTCATTGCCATAATGTTCCTTTTGATTGTTTACTGAACCATCTTATTGTCTTCATTGATGCCCCATCTTTGCACTTCACATCAATCTGAAATATTCAGGTAACCTAAAAAATAGAGGTCGACCAATATTGGATTTTGCCAAAACGGTAACCTACATATGGGGAAAAAATGACTTACTATAGCAGATAGCTTTTAAGAGATCCAAGCTATGTGCATCGATTAAATTCCAATAATATCCATAAAAAAGATGATACAGTGAAAACAAAAATTATTCAGACACCAGATATCATTTTTGATATTTTTTTTACTAGTGGATGCAGGACACTATAGTTCATGTATGTAAGTGAGGATAACAAAATAAAGGAAACTGTGACATTATACATAAAAAGTCTTAATACATTGGACTGCCATTCACATTTGTACAAATTTGGGATCAAAAGTTGACCTGATGTTTTGTTACATACCTTTCTATCAAAGTTATCTGACATTATCAAGATGAATTTGTTCTGAAACTCTTGAGTTCTTGTCATATTTTATTACCTTTTTCTAAACCATAGCGAAAAATCTGTTATAATGTGAGAAATGTTGAAGGTGTCTGAACAAATCTAAGTTTTGCTGTATATTGTGGCAGAATCTGCAGTCAGCATTTGTTTGCTGTAAATCCAATAATCTGGTATTATATTAAAACATTTTTTTTTCTCTTTATTGAAATCTGAGTAATTCTATAAATACTGTCAATATTGAAACAGACATTTTCTAGCATCAAACAGTTTCAAAAGCCATTGTTGATGCTGGCTATTTGGCAAAACCAATAAATCAGTCGACCTCTAATTTTAAAATCCTAATGTTATACAGGCTTGCAGCATTTCTCTCCCATCTGTCTCAGTAAGCTGAGCTGCTAATGACTGTCCTGTCGGTCTTCAGAGGGGGTGATTGTCGCATGTGTGTGAATTTTGTTTTCTGTTTTTATTTCCTGTTCCTCTGTGCCACCACCAACTCCTGCACCCTTAATCTACCAGTACTTGGGTACAGGGATAAACTATTCACTCACTCAAACCAAAAAGCTTCAGCTAAGGGAAGAATTCACAATCAAGGTATAGTTTCTCTGTTTTACTCATTCTTACTAACCTAATCCATGTTCTCAGCCTCTCTTTGACCTCTAGCCATGCTTCTGTAGTGTCTGAAAGTTATTCCACAATGAGGTTACCGCTGACTTTTCTGGTTTCCTGAAGTAAACTTTAGTGTGGCAAGAGCACTTCTGTTGTAGTTTGTACTGGCAGGTCTGTAGTGACTGCAGTTTTGAGGTTTCAGCGCTATGTTAGTGTGTTGTAGTAGCTGATGACAGAGTACTGAATCATCATTGATGTGCGGCTGCGTTGACCCCATTTACTAAATGAGCTAATATTCACTTAATCTCAGTCAGTCAAAGCTGAACACTCCAGGACAAATATTAGGAGATATTTGAGATACGATAATGTGCTTCCAAAGAGACATGGCAGTCTGTTGCATACTATTGAGATTGCTATTATTTTGGGCATTGGCCATTATATATTAGCCGTCAAAAGTATAAAATAAATACGATTTCCTGCATTTATTTTATTAAAAATATACAGTGATAATGTGAAATATTATTACAATTTAAAATAACTTTTTTTTCTTGTAGTATATTTTAAAATCTGATTTATTCCTGTGAGGAAAAAGCTGAATTTTCAGCATCATTACTCACACGTCCTTCAGAAATCAATCTAATATTACGATTTAATATCAATGTTGGAAAAAGTTTTGCTGCTTAATAATTTTGAAACCTGTGATACTTTTTTCAGGATTTTTTGATGAATAAAAAGTTACGCTTTTGTTCAAAATAACAATATAAGTCTTTACTATACTTTTTTTTATTAATTTGACACATCCTTACTGTATAAAAATATTTATTTATTTCAAAGAAAGGAAGAAAGAAAAAAATGACTGACCCAAAACTTTGAACAGTAGTGTATATTGTTACAAAAGATGTCTATTTTAAATAAATACTGTCCTTTTTAAAGTTTTATTCATCAAAGGTTCCAAAAAAATATTAAGCAGCACAACTGTTATAATAAAAACAATATAAAAAAAATTTCTGTATTTTTTATCTGTAATTTTTAAAGAATCCTAAAACAAAAAGTATCACAGGTTCCAAAAAAAATATTAAGTAGCACATTTTTATTTTATTTTATTGATAACAAATCAGCATATTAAAATGCTTTCTGAAAGGTCATGTGACACTGACGACTGGAGTATTGATGCTAAAAATTCAGCTTTGCATCACAGGAATAAATTCAAATGTAAAGTATATTCAAATAGAAAACCTCTATTTTAAATTGCAATAATTTTCACAATATGAATTTTTTTCTGTATTTTTAATCAAATAAACGCAGCCTTGATGAGCCGAAAAGACTTCTTTAAAATCATTAAAAATCTCACAGATCCCAAACTTTTAAACAGCCTTTATTTAAAGTTATTCACAACCCCTTCCTCTTCCATGTTTATTTAAGATGTGTCTAATTTGATTATGTTTCTAAACTACCAATAAGTGTATAGTACTCTAAGCTCTGTTTAGCACATTTAGCACAGCCGAGTTTGTTCATCCTTGATATTGGTTACGTCGTTTTGTTTTTCCAAAGTAATTTTTGCCATTGCTCTCTCTGAAAGGCGTGTGGGCTAGTCTGCGCTCAAGCAGCAGATTCATCCAGCATCCCGCTGCTGCCGACGTGGGCGCGCGGCTGGCTGGCAAGGATCTGGCGCCCCCTACAGGCATTGAGAACCTCCAGGCCCAACTCCTCAAGCATCAAGCCGCTCTATACATCTTTGGCGAAAAGTCTCACCTCAGGGTAAAGATGTTACATTTACTATTCTTCTTTGAAAGAAGAAGCAGCTAAGGATTTGGTGCTGACCTTGTGTGATAAACCTTCTACAAGAAAGAAGGCCAAAAGAAGTGTTCACATTTGAAGTGTTGAAGTGTACCAGGTCATATCACCCTGAAATACTTGGACAGTGTTCTCCCCAGTGCATAATAAATTTGTGAATAGATAAGGACCTCTTTCGAGCCGTTTATAAAAGCTCGGATTTATTGACACAATAGTATGTTTTGGCTGAAATTGTATTACTTTTGGATGCCTGAAGGAACTTTGTGCTTTTTTTTGCCTTGATGATAATGTGTTTCTTTTGTATTTAGTGTAAAAAATTGAATTAATAGATGGAGTAAATCAGCCCTGTGGTTGACAGTTAAGTAAACTCCAAGTTATTTGGCTCAAAGTTATTGTACTCAGAGTATTAACTCTCTGTTTTTATTTTTTTTGTTGTTGCCTGCGAAGTGGAAATTTAATTTTGTCCATATTAGTAAAATAGTTGGTCTGCTCAAACTTACAGTCTAGGATGGAATAGAATAAAAGCTTTTTGAGATACAAATTTGTGACTCTGTTCTAAAAACATGTGAAACTTCTACACACTGTTTTTCCCAGAGGCATAATGCATGTTTGTTTTTCTATGCTCTTTTTTTCCCCAGTAATTAAATTAAATAAAAAAGTTTGTACCAAATGTTTTTCATGACAGGGCTTAAGACTGGACTCAGCACTGAATTGTGAACTGGTGCCAGTTGAGTTTGCAGACACAAGACAGGTGAAGGGCTCCTTTAAGAAGCTTCTGAGGGCATGTGCACCCAGTTCCATGTCTTCAGACACAGAGGATTCATTTCTTAAGGCTCTGGAGGAGAGCGAATGGATGCTACAGGTTAGCAAAACTTCTTAACACCAGTGTTCATTTTGACAGGCATTTTTGATTTAGTCTTGAGACGGAAATGCTTAACAGTCTTAGGCTGCATTTACATTGCAAGTCTTAATGCACAGATCCAATCTTTTCACCATATCCGATTTTTTGGCCCACCAGTTTACAGTCACTTTAGACATGCCTAGTATCCGATATCCATGTTTACACTAATCTCCAAATTACAATATTACCACATTCCACTGGCTTTCACGACAAGGAGCGCAATGACTGACCCTCGAATTCCGGATGGACTTTTGCTTATTCATCTTTTCCAAAGTCGGCAAAAGTATACCCGACAGCAAATAATACAAAGAAAGCAAAAGCGGATGTTAAATCAGTTAGTTAAATTTAAATCAGTGTCACGGCTACCGTGGGAAAGACCAATGAGGCAGGAGTGGTGGAATAAAGTCGACTCCTTTGACAAAAGCAGTGGGTACAAAATATGGAAAAACTGGAATAAATTATGACAATTTTCATTTCTGGGTAGAGATACAAATTACACCCATTTTTCAGATAAAGTATGTTTACTTAACATGTATACATTTATTTAACGTCTTTTGTTGGCTACACTTACGACAAAGATAGGCATTTAATTAGAAATGCTGTCCCTTTAAGACCGAAGGCACGCATGTTATACTGACACACTCACCTGTTTACGTTCACTTAAAGGATAACTATTGCCAAAATGCAACCTGGGCTGTTTTTTTTTTTACTGTAAATGAGACAAACTTATATGTAAAAGCATAATTACGACAAATGAGCCGTATTTGAGGTTGACCTTGATTTAGTTTTGTGGTCAGTGGCCGGTGAATGGGAGTACTAGGGGCATAAATTTGAGCGCATCAAAATCGATATTTTTACAACAGTAAGAAGGCTTGACACACCATGACACTTTGCTCGAAGTATCGCCTGGGTCTCTACACATGAACTCAAGCATTGAGAACATTGTTTGTGTACACAGAGTTTACTAAAAAGAAAGGTTTTGAACAACTTACACTGTCTGAATCGAATGCGAATGAATGGACTCCATAGGACGACATATTATGCTTATATGAGGCTCTTTTTACAACTAGAAGGTTAATATTGTTTTTCATTTGCGACAAAACAACGAATTAGCCGTGCATTTATATGGAAATATGCTTTAGGAGCTATCCATCCTCGCATTCGGAGATCGACACTTCTTGACTGGCAAGACGGTCGCGAGCGGAAACTCAAATAGTGAAAGTGAGTTGTTCAAAACCTTTCTTTTTAGTAAACTCTGTGTTCACAAACAATGTTCTCAATGCTCGAGTTCATGTGTAGAGACCCAGGCGATACTTCGAGCAAAGTGTCATGGTGTGTTGAGCCTTCTTGTGTTGTAAAAATATCGATTTTGATGCGCTCAAATGTATGCCCCTAGTACTCCCATTCACCGGCCATTGACCACAAAACTAAATCACGGTCAATCTTAAAAACGGCTCGTTTGTCGTAATTATGCTTCTAGATATAAGTTTGTCTAATTTACAGTAAAAAAAACAGCCCAGGTTGCATTTTGGCAACAGTTATCTTTTAAGTCATAACCGACTGTATTCACATGCGACCCTTATGATCCAATGACAGGGACACATTGAAAGACAAGACGGTTAACTTAGCCTATAAGATGTATTTTGAATGTTCGGTAGTCCTCAAATAACATTCTACAACCCCTGGCAAAAATTATGGAATCGCTACACTTAGAAGCTGTTCGCCCAAATTTGTTACTTCATACCAAGTAAACTAATCACAGATATGACACAAAACAAATATTATTTAATTAAAAAGTGATATTGAGTGATGAATCACAAATCTGCAATGGACAAGGAGATGATGCTGGATCTTTTGTCTTTATAAAATGTATAAAGATGACTGCCTGAAGAAAACAATCAAATTTGCCAAGTCATTTATAATATGGGGTTGCATGTCAAAGCTTTTGTTAAAGCTTTTCTTCGGGAAAGGCGCATCAAGTCAATGAAGGTGTATGGTGAAAGTTGAAAAAAAATGGTCAGTGACAAAGCTCCATCTTGCAAAGCTGATCTGTCAACCACTATTTGACAAAGTTAGAACCAGCTTGATAAAGAATATTATTTTTCATTAGTGAAGTCCATGCCCTAAATTATTCAGGCCGTCATAAATGACAGGTGGAGCAACAAAATACTAATTGTGTTTTTTGGTTGATGATTCCATATTTTTTTCCTCAACATTGAATGATTCCATCATTTTTTCCCGTACTTGATATGGAAAATAATTTTCCATTAATTTAAAGAATTTAATCTCATTTGTTTTAATCTCATTTGTTTTGTGTTATATCTGTTTTTTGTTTATTTGCTCTGAAGTAAAAGAAAGATGGGGTGAACAACATCTAAGTGCTATGATTCCATTTTTGCTAGGGGTTGTAGTCCTGTCTTGTCTTCTTAACGAAGATGCGGCATACATTTCTTCATAGTTTTTATCGACAGATCTTAGTTTTAGCTCATCAATGTCTCATCTTAGTCACAGAAAAAATTTGGTTAACGAATATTTTTCGTTGTGGTCTTCATTGATGAAATTAACACTGCCTGGCACCTTCCCCTTATTGTGACTCGAGGTGGCCTAAATCTCGAGAAAACCATAAATAGGTTGGCCTGTGTGGCTGACCCTGTTAAAAAAAGGTTTTCCTTAAAACTAATCAACCCATGGGAATCTAAAACACAAAGATGGGAAAATTGCATGACACAATTAAAACAAAACAAAGCTGCTTACCATGCTAAAAGCTGTGCACTAACAACCCCTTTGGCCTTATGGTCCAGTGTCTCAGACACTAAAACAATATTATCTGTAAGGATCTCTGCCAAGACACTCTGAGAGCTCTTAGTCAGCAATGTTTGTTACAATAAATGTACAGGAATTGCTAAACTTAGGATGTGTTGTGTTTTGTGCTCTGTAACAGCTACACAAGCTGCTGCAGCTGGCTCTGGTTGTGGTGGAGTTGCTGGACTGCGGATCATCTGTACTAGTTAGTCTTGAGGAGGGCTGGGACATTACCACTCAGGTGAGCGTTGAATTATACCAAACAGGATTCCCAATGCATCTTCCATCATATTTTAATGTTAAAAATAAATACCCAATTTTCTAAGAAACAGCTTGTTGCAAGTAGTGTCACCCCAAGCTTCAATTCAATTCAATTCAATTCAAGTTTATTTGTATAGCGCTTTTCAGCCATTGATTGGACCAAAATTTAACTAGGTTTAACAAAACCAGCAAGCAGTGGCGATGTCAGCCTACAAATGCCAAATAGTTGTCTTTGCAGATTAAAGTTGGCTGGGAGAACACACAAATGTCTATTTTGAATTGAAACATGAATTTAGTTTTGTTTGCAGCAAAGACATTTTTGTAGTCACAGCTCATTTTTTCCATGCCCATCAGTTAGCTGTCATCAGAAATAGAATTGTGTTCTCTGAGTGTCAACTGGAGTTGTTAAATGTAGCCTGTGGTCAGAATCAAACACGTGTCTAAACAGGACTCTGGATTTGTTTTTTTGTTTTTTTCCTCTCTCCTCCTGCTTCTTGACCATTCTGCCATTCTCTCTGTAGGCCTGCTCTGATGTACTCATCTAAATAGGCTCCATATGTCTGGCTCTGTAGGAGAGAACAGAATCACATTGTCACATGGCCATGATTTCAGTCTTGGAAGGTGTTGTGATATTGCTTATTGCTTTGTGATATTGCTCCGATAATGCTTGCAATCATTATGTTTTTATAACTCCTGGAAATAGGTTCTGTAGAAGAAATGTTCCAAAGCATTATATAAAAACATTTACATTTTATTATCTGGCAGACACTTTTTTGAAGTAATATTCACAATGAATTTTTTATTGCAACAGATTTTTACCAAGCATTTTGATGTATTTCAGAATGAAACAGAAAACTGCATAGAAAACAGGGCTTGATTTTAGAGCACCTCCGCACCATCTGTAGCTCGCAGCAGACTAATGGTTGGTGTGGAGTGGTTATGGATGTTCTGCCCAAGCTGTCAAACTGTCATCATCAGAGAAGATTAAAGAGTGAAAGCAAATTTTCAGATTTTGGCTAAAGAGTTTGAATTTTTTTTTTTCCGTAACACTATTAATGTAGTAAATAGGGTCAATTCTAGCCTGGCAAGCCAGACCCACATAAATGTAGGGTCTGGGCACTCTCCATAGACAGGGCTCAACCGGAGGGGTGGGATAAACGGTTGTCTTTCAAACTCCTCTCCACGCAATAGGATAGCGCTACAACCAATCAGAGACGTAGTCGGTCAGGTGACGTAGTCAGAGCGACGAAGATTTTTTAACAAAAATCAGTGCACTGTGCAGTCTGTCAGCTAAATAATAGACATAGATGGGCACTAAACCTTTAAAAGTAAGCAAAAACATGCACAGACAAATCCAAATTACACCCTGCGGCTCGTGACGATACATTGATGTCCTAAGACACGAAACGATCGGTTTTTGCAAGAAAATGAACAGTATTTATATAATTTTCTTTTTACCTTTGATACACACCCACGTCCATCTGTCATGAGCACGAGTTTAGCATATCTATGATTCGACTCGTCACATGTGAACGCGCTTTGATGTAGTATACGCAAACACCGAAAGGGGAAATATGTAAAAAAAAAAGTCCAGGATGAGTTTGCGCAAGCAAACGTAATCTTTTTCAGCTTTAAATGGGTTTGAACAACCAGGACAAGCGCAAGTAATTACCATTTTGAATAGCCGCTATATCCACAATCTCTGTGCACTGTGTGAACAATAAGTGTCGTATACATGCCACAGATCGCTTCCGGTGTTTGCGTATTCTACACCACAGCGCGTTCAGATGTAACGAGCTCCTGCTCAGGACACATGGACGTGGCTGTGTATCAAAAGTAAAAAATTATATAAATACTGTTCAGTTTTCCACGCTTAATTCACGGAACCAGGAATTCATGTCTGACGGAACTTATGGTCGCAGGTCAGCCGTCATCATGTTAAGCCCGCCCACCGACTCGTGATTGGCCCGGTACATCTTGGATTTTTCGGAAATTTAAGTGAATTGAGAGTAACTAGACTGACCTTGGAAGCAAATTTAATTTGCTGCCGCTAGGGGCGCGTCTAGATTCTAGGCTAGGTCAATTCTGATTTCATGCACAAATTAAAATGAAAATTATGTAATTAATTACTCACCCTCATGTCATTCCAAACCCTTCATCTTCGGAACACAAATTAGGATTTTTTTGTTAATCTGAGAGCTTTCTGACCCTGCATAGACAGCAATGCAACTACTACGTTCAAGGGCCAGAAAGGTAGTAAGGACATCATTAAAATAGTCCATGTGACATCAGTGGTTCAAAGCTACGAGAATATTTTTTGTAGGAAAGAATCCAAAAATAACGTCTCAAGTTTTACAAAAGCACCATGACGCATGTATGTGTGCGTCTTCTTTTGCTTGCAAACAAGACGCAGCGCGTTCAGGTTTTACGCTACACTACACTCTACATTTCAGTCGGATTTGCAGTTGAAAACTACTGCGTATGACTATGAAAACATATTTAGGAGCACCAGTGCGACTGACCTGATCAGCATACAGTGCTGCTTGAAAGTTTGTGAACCCTTTATATTTCTGCATAAATATGACCCAAAATATCATCAGATTTTCATATAAGTCCTGAAAGTAGACAAAGAGAACCCAATCAAACAAGTGTCATTTATTTGTTGAAAAAAATGATCCAGTGTTACATATCTGTGCATTGCAAAAGTATGTGAATCTCTTGGATTTGCAGTTAAATTATAGGTGAAATTAGAGTCCATCTGTGCAGATGTGTTTTCAGTCAGTGCAATGACTATCAAATGTCAGTACGTGACCTGTTTTATTCAAAGAACAGGGAGCTATTAAAGTCTGATCATGTTTGTGGAAGTGAATCATGTCACAAACAAATGCGATTACTGAGGACTTCGGAAAAAAGAGCTGATGTTGCTCATCAGGCTAGAAATGGTTACAAAACCCTCTCTAAAGAGTCTGGACTCCATAAATCCACAGTCAGACAGATTGTGTACAAATGGAGGAAAATTCAAGACCACTGTTACCTTCCTGAGAAGTGGTCGACCAACAAAGATCACTCCAAAGCAGAACGTGTAATAGTCTGCAAAGTTGCAAACGTTCCCAGGGTAATGTCTAAGCAGCTAAAGGCCTTTCTCGCGTTGGAAAATGTTAATGTTCATGAGTCCATCTTCAGGAGAACACTGAGCAACCATGGTGTGCATGACAGAGTTGCAAAAAGAAAGTTGCTTGCTAAAGATAAAGTGGACAAGCCAGATGACTACTGAAGAAAGGTTTAATGGATGGATGAAACTAAAATAGAACTTACTGGTTTAAATGAAAAGCAATTATGTTCAGAGAAAAGAACACACTGTATTTCATCTCATCCCATCTGTGAAACATGGTGGTAGTCTCATGGCTTGGGCTTGTTTTACTGCATCTTGGCCAGGACAGCCTGCCATCATTGATGAATTCTGAATTATACCAGCAAATTCTAAAAGAAAACATCAGGACATCAGTTTAAGAACAGAGTCTCAAGAGAACATGGGACATGCAGCAAGACAACAACCCCAAACACACAAGTCATTCAACCGAAGAATGTTTAAAGAAGAACAAAGTTAATGTTTTGGAATGGCTGAGTCAAAGTCAAGGCCTTAATCCAATTAAAATGTTGTGTTCTTCTGTGCTCTTACTAAATTTTTCAGATTCGGAGCACAAGTGGTCCTAAAAAGAAAAGTAAGTGTTGAGAACTGCACATACGCGTCATTTTACTTGCGAGAAACGTGGCGAAGACTAACACGGAAGAGAAGAAATTGTTGAATAAAGTTTTATTTATTTATTTATTTTTATCACTGATTTCACATGGACTATTTTAATGATGTCCTTATTACCTTTCTGTGTTTTGAATGTGGTAATACCGTTGCTGTCTATGCAGCTCTCAGATTTCATCAAAAACATCTTAAATTGTGTTGCAAAGGTGAACAAAGGTCTTACAGGTTTTGAACGACGTCAAGGTGAGTAAATATTGACAAAATTTATAATTTACGGTGAACTATCCCTTTATATATATCTGTGACAAGCAGTGTAGATGAGTCAGTCTCTATGAAACAACACCTATCACAAAAATGTGAAGACCAAAAAACATTGTCATTTTGGAAGCATACAGAAAACAGAATATTGCACACTAAGAGTTGCCACATGGAGTTCTCTAGGAAAAAGAAAAATCTTGGGCAGAGTTCTGATGGTAATTTTTTATGGATGTGTGTGAGTCACAACAGTCACATGCATTGGTTCAGCAAGGGTCAAATCCAATAGGACCAGCATTTACTTTCACTGGACACTTATCAATCATCAGCCTATGTTTGTAACACATGGTTATGTTCCTCTCTCATTCCTTCTCTATTGTTTCTGTAGGTGGTTTCCCTTGTGCAGGTGCTCAGTGATCCATTCTACAGGACCATAGAGGGGTTTCAGGTGCTTTTGGAGAAAGAGTGGCTGTCTTTCGGCCACAAATTCAGCCAACGTGGCAACCTGACCCCTGGCAGCCAGGGCAGCGGCTTTACTCCCATCTTCCTACAGTTTCTTGACTGTGTCCATCAGGCAAGTTTATCCAAAGTAACCTGGGGTTACTTGCCTTGCTCAAAGCGATAATGACTGATAATGAGATCTTTCTTCTCGAACCAGCAGCCTTCTGATGGTTTTCATTATCTGGGGGGGGGGTGGAATTGTAGTGGTTAAAGATTTTGGGCTGGAAACCCAAGGCTGTAGGTTCAAACCACAAATGACTTAAGAACCCCATGACCATTGCGCATTTGCAGCGAGCAAGGCACCTTAACCCCAGGCTGCACCAAATGCGACTGTCCGCGTTCATTTTTCGTGAAGTGTCTGCTAAATAACAAATAACCAATTGCTCCATCTCTCTTTTTCACACACTGCCCAGAATCACTTCATAACTCGCGATCTCTCTGTCTCACGCACCACCCCTCTCTTGTTCCCACAATGCTTGGTCCATGAGCTCACAGCATTCCTGCAGCATCCAGCCAGAACAAGGAGGACGAGAAAAGCTCAGCTGTCAGAATGCATGCTCTAGCTTTTCTTTTGCAATCCCCATGGTGGCCGAGTAATTTAGACGGAGCTGCTCGTTCGCCACTTTTACCTCCTTTGAAATGATCGCACACAGATGGCGTTTTACTCTGCAGCCAGCATTGTCCTTGCTGAAGCGTTTCGCCGCCACCTCCCGACGTCGGCACGTTTTGCACAGCCGGTTAAAAACTGCAATTTTGTAGTTTCTCATCATTAAGTAAAAGGCAGGAAGAATTTTTCTCCCCCCAGAGACAACGTGCACCACTCCCAATGCGTTTACAGACATGTATTGTTTTTAGCCATATGTGATGAAATCAAGGCGTAGAGCATTTGAATGACCCAGTGGAGGTCCTCCAATGTTACAGAGCGCAGAAATATAGTGAAAGCATCTGAAAATAGAAGTGTCTCATCTTAGAGGCAGCTGTTGTTTTTGCCATGAAGTCCAGGTGGCCTCGAGTGTGAGAACTTTGCAAGCTCTTCTGTCTAGATCCTGTTGGCTGTACATTATCACATTATGTCCCTCCTGCTGCTGTTATTTTTGTATTTTTTTAATTCCCTTCAACTAATCATTTCCTGGGAGTTTACTAATGCTTTTCTTGAACTGCCGTCTCAGTGGTGTCCTACTCATATTTGTTAAATCGCTGTGGCCATGTAACGAGGCCAGAAAGCTTCTCCACCATGACGTTTTGACTTTCTCATTCCAGGTTCATAACCAGTACCCCCTCGAGTTTGAGTTTAATCAATACTATCTGAAGTTTCTGGCATACCACTACGTCTCCAATCGCTTCAAAAACTTCCTTCTGGACTCGGACTACGAGCGCCTGGAGCACGGTGCGTATGCACGACTCCTCACGTCGTCCTTTAAGAAGAAACACACATTCCTCAACAATGCAGCATTTGTCCTTTTGTATTGGTGTAATTATATTATTGTGCAAATGTTTTTCAGCTGTGTTCATCAAATAAACATGGCTTTGAATGGCTGTATAGTGTTACAACATACACGTGCAGTCTTGCTCAGAAGTTTTACCTACCTGTAGCAGCCTTGCTGACCTTTGGAAGCGCTTCTTTAAAGTGCTGCTAGTCTTTGGCTTCTGATATTTTGTTTCACACCTTATCGCATTACTCTGCGTAAGGTGTGATTAACAAGTTCTTCTTTGTGTTTTCTTACTAAAGGCACATTGTTTGAAGACAAAGGAGAAAAGCAGTCCAAGAGAGGGATATGTATCTGGGAGTGCATCAACCGAATGCACCGCAAGAGCCCTGTCTTCTTCAACTACCTGTACAGTCCCTCGGAGACAGAGGTAACAAGTCTATCTGGGTGTGTGTAGAGGTACCAGACAGCTCTAATGGCCTTTACCCTAGAGCACTCTGTTTAGAAGTTATGTTGACTACCAGTCCCAAACATGTTGACGTCTTTGCCAGATCGCATTCGCACTGACGAATAGTTCCCCACAGTTTCAAAACAGTCTCTTTGACCTTATAAAGCAGTTTTGTGACATGTGAATCAGCTGATGACAGTCTATAAAAACAAAGCTATGGAAATGGAAAAAGTGCCCTATTCTCAAATCCAGGCAAGTTGTTTTTAACATAGGTATCTTCTCACTGGCAGTCATCCCCTGACATGGTTTCAAAATGAGTGAATCAGTTCAGCGGTAGTGACCCATAACCCAACAAAAACATGTTTTATGCAGTTTAGTGAGAGCAAAGGGCCATGCGGGCTGTTTTTTATTTTCTTCCCCATTTCTGTTTTACAACCAAACACTTGAGACTGTGAGATTTTGAGGTTGGGAAAGAACAAGCGTCATGCTTCTTCTAAGTTAAGTGTGTCAGGCCTGAAATAGTCCAGTCAACAGAACAAGTAAACAGCTAAATACTTGAATCCATGTATTTTCAGTCTTACAAACAAGCATTTGTTTATTAAGATCCTTCTATTATCTTTTGAAACCCAAAATAATATTTAAAATATTACTACGCTTAATATCTATAAAATCATAATTTATTGAGTACTTTCAATTGGGAGGTGGCTGTCCCGAACCTTAAACCCTCAATTTCAACTTTAATGATAAAGAAATAATTGTGGTATTTTTTTCTATTGCTGTTTATAAAAGTATCTTTTTGATTCTTTTAAAAAGTGAAGTTTACATTTTTATTTAAACTTCAAAATGTAAAAAATTTGTCCCGCGTTTTTCATGTCACTACACAGTGTGTGTTTTAGTCTTTTTTGGCAGAGACTGATTTGAACTAAATCCATAAATTTATGATTAGGAAATATTACTGTCCCCCCCTCTATCATAGCTACAAGGTCTTATCATTTTGAGGTAAATGTGTTCAAAAGTCTGTAAAAATTGTGTCTAGGAACGTCACTACCGAACACCTTTTTTCTGCAATTAAGCACACTCAGTTTTTAAATCTATGTTTAGAACTGTGCTAGGTAACCAATGTTTTTTTTTTTTTTAGGTTTTATCCCATAGAACTGTCACTACCGAAACATGTCATCATTGTTTCAGTAGTAACAAAAGAAAAACACATAATAAATAAAAATAAAAAACACATAAGAAATAAACAAAATTTTTGTGATGTGACGTGGTCACTACCGAAACATGGAATGTTTTGTCAAAAATAAAGTTTGCTGAATTATCAACTAAGATGTTATGAAAGTTTTTGGTTTAGTGTATATTCAAACTAATGAATCCTTAACATTGAAATCAGTATGATCATCTTTTTGCCTTTTACGAAGAATAAATTCAAAATACAACAAATCTCATAAATTACACTTGAAATACTGTTAAAATTTTAATTGTTTTTGATTAAACTCTGAAAAAATGTACATAAAATAGCAAAAAAAGATATTTACAATGACGATGTAACCAAAATCTTAATAGGTCAATATAACCCTTTTAATTAAATTATTATTTCTACTTTGATAGTGACAAATTTGGGGAGAGGACAAATATTCCAAAACATTCGGAAAGTACAATATGAGAAGTAACTGCACAATTATTAGAAATGTGTACCCTGGATATTATACAATTGCTTAAATACACATTTTTTGCAACAAGACACATTTTATTGACGTTTCCAACTCTGACTTTGGACCAATTCTGTAGAATGACCCATTAACTGACCTTTCACAATCTGTTTTGTATTCATTCTGATTGACATAAATGCATGTGCATTTATGTAAACATGCATAATGGCAGAACAATACCTTCATAGGGTAAGATTTTTGGAAAGAGGGAAGTTGACTAATTCATTGGCTGTTATTTATTTATATAAAGTCAGAACTAATAAACCCAACAACTACTGATTTCTTTGTTTTCTCCTTAGGCGGTTTTGAAGCCACTGATTTCAATCCCCAATTTGACAACATGGGAGTTTTACACAGGGGAGACGCTGTCCACAGGTCCCTCTTACGACTGGTGTATGCTCGCTGTGCGCTCACAGAGCACGGACGAGTCAGATACCATTGCTACGACCAAGAGGAGGATCGTCTGGCCATGTTACAGCAGTGTCAGCCGTGCACAACCTGATGCCATCACCAAACTCTTGACTGTGAGTCTTTGTCTCTTCCTGGTTCTAACTAGGTTCTAAGTCCTTATCAGGGACATCAAGCGTCCTTTCTTCTCACAATCGAAGTGGAAATGTTGCGTGATGCTGTAAAATTACAGACAGTCACAAGAGTGACTTGTGGTTTTCTTTGTTGCATCGCACAGATGAAAAACAAAAAAAAATAATTTGAAACAAACCTTGTATTTTTTATGCCATGTTTTTTTTTATAGTTTTCTTTGTGCATTTTTCCAGTATTCAGTGTTTCTGAACTCCTCACAGCACAGTCTGTCTCTCTTCATCCATCACTCTTAGAAATAAAGGGTCCAACTGTGCTTTTTCACAATAATGCCATAGAAGAACCATTTGTCTTCCCCAAAGAAACTTTCAGTGAACAGTTCTTAAAAGAACAATTAGTGCAAATAATGTTTTAATCATCTAAACAACCTTTTTTTACAATAGAAAGGTTTCTCAGACGTTGAAGGTGACCTATTATGCAAAAATTAAACAGTTGTGTGGCTGCAGTGTGTGAAAAGAAACAGCCTATAATGGTTAAAATCCACCCACTCTATTTTTATAATCCCAATAAATCATCTCTGAACACACAATTCCAGATTTCTCCCTGAGACCAGCTATGTTGTTATTTTTATTAGGCACAGTACAATCAAATGACTGACTTTTAAACCAGATTCCTGTTCGAACATATAAGGCTGAACACCGCTACTGAAAGTTTTGTTTTTGCCGGCTCTTGAAGTGCCACATTCTTCTCAAAATAAGGGCTGAGAGCACCAGCTCATTTACTTTTTAAGGGGACAGACATAAAACGGTGCATTTTACTCTAAAAGTGGCAATTTTAACAAGCTATAAATAGGGCTGTGCAATTAATTGCAATCGCAAAAAAATCGTGATTTAAGCTTTTTCCTTATCTGGGATTGTTTAGAGCCCTTTAAAGCTGCATTAAAACTGCATTTTGTCATTTCAGACTCGGGGGCACAATAGAAATCCACTATATGGAGAGAAATCCTGAAATGTTTTCCTCAAAAAACAATTTAATTACAACTGAAGAAAGAAAGGCGTGAACGTCTTTGAGAAACTTACCTGTACATGTTTGTTCTAAAAATGAACTTCTCCATTAAAATGTATTTGTATGTTCGCAGGACATTGAGAGGCTGGAGGGAGAACTGGGACAGCCGTCTGAGCTCTGGCATACCACGCTGGAGAAGGTGCGAGACAGCATCCAAGAAGACCTCAAACAGGATGGCAATGTGAGTGCTGCTTCTCTTTCCTCCTATTTTAGTCCTGCTTTGCTTCACAAATGTAGCCTCATCTGGCATTTCTTACTTACCTGTTGTGTTTTCCAAATTGTATACTGTAAATGTGCACATTGTGTACACAGTATGAGGCACCAGGGTTGGAAATTAAGTCGTCAAGTCACCTTTATTTATATAGCGCTTTTAACAATACAGATTGTGTCAAAGCAACTGCACAGTATTTAAACAGCGCAATAGTGTGTAAGTAACGCATTATTGTAAATAATCAATTTTCAGTTAAAGGCAGTTCATCAATGAATTCAGTGATATCATCGTCAGTTCAGTTCAAATAGTATACGATATCGCTGGAAAGTGTCCCCGACTAAGCAAGCCAGAGGCGACAGCGGCAAGGAACCAAAACTCCACAGGTGACAGAAATGGAGAAAAAAAACCTTGGGAGAAACCAGGCTCAGTCAGGGGACCAGTTCTCCTCTGGCCAGACCAAACCAGCAGTTTGTACCAGTGTCCGATTGTAGAGAACTCATCAGGTTCCTGTGGTGTAGCGCCGATGGCCGTCTAGGTTGGCAAGGTCTTTAGTGATGATCCGTCTCTGGAGCTCATCTGGTTGACATCCATGGCTATAGAAGTCATCTCCAGGTGGTGATCCATGATCTAAGCTGGGTGCGGACTGGATCCGGGGGACTGCAGTGACCATCTGATCCGGATACAGGCTGGGTCTGGTGGCTACGGTGACCTCGGAATAAATTAACAAAGGCTTGTGGCAAAAATGCCACCAACCGGTGCCAAAGGGGCAAAAAATGCCCCTGCGCAATTAAACGAAGTATTACGGTTGTTGCGATTAAAATGAAATGTGAAAATGAACGAAAAGTGTCAATTTGCGGAATTACTCAATTTTAATCACTGTTCTGAGCTGCGTTGAGATTTATAACCAATAAAACGCATTTCTGTTGAAATTAGAAATGCATTTGCCAATCAGAGGTGTTTAGATTAGAAGCTCTGAAACTGCGCTGTCTTCTCCAGAAATTCTGATCTCTTGTCTCTTGTTCTTCAATTCTCTTAGCTGCGGAAACCGTCAATGTCCATCTCTGGTTTGGTCCCCACCTCCAACCTGCAGGCCTATCAGCGCCACTCCATGTTACACCTACCTGACAACGGCCTCGGAGAGGACAGCAGCCCCACTGCAGTCAATGGGGTTAATCGCAGAGCAGCCACGCTCTACAATCAGTTTACCCCAAAGAATGAAGACAATAGGTAACAATGATAGACAACACATTTGATATTGCTTAGTCTAACTTCATCAACAAAGCAAACAAGCCATCGTTTTATTGTTTATACAGGTCATTTGAGGGCATCCTGTACAAGCGAGGGGCATTACTTAAAGCTTGGAAAGCTAGGTGGTTTGTTCTGGACATAACAAAACATCAGGTGAGTGGTTTATTACATTTTTGTATTTTGGTTTTACCTTCGTTCATTCATTTATTTGTCATGAATTTTGTCTCTCTGTAGTTGAGGTATTATGAGACGGATGTGGACACAAGCTGTCGTGGCTTCATTGACCTTGCTGAAGTGGAATCTGTCCTGATTGCCACACCAACTATAGGAGCCCCCAAACACATCAGTGAAAAGGCTTTCTTTGATGTACGTATTACACCAGTTATTGAAACAATACAGGTCTTGAGTATCAGCTCAGAATTTTAACCCACTAAAACGTACAAAAACACAAAAATAATTGCATAACTGCTCTAAAATTTTGCATATTTTTCTAAATAAAGGATTCCCTTTTGTCACCACCGAAACAATGGTGCCATGTTTCGGACGTGACTGTAGTGACAATTTTAGATTCTTTTGGACCTAGCTCAAAGATGCAAATCAGCACATGCTAGCTAACACAATTCTGAACATTTGTACACATATAAAAACTAGATGTTATGGAATAACTCCCAAAAAGTGTTTAATCATAGAAAAATGGCGTTTGGTAGTGACATTCTTTAAAGTTACACACAGATTTTTTTTTTTTTTTTTTACCTCAAAATGATGGGGCATATATCTACTCACCATGTAGCTATGAGAAAGTGAGAAAGTGAGAAAGTGAGAAAATGAGAAAGTGCCATAATAATTTCCTGATCATAAAAATTAGTCTCAGACAATAGACTAAAACATATACTGAACATAACATAAAACATAAACATATGCTGTGACATGAAAATGCGGAACACATTTATTTTTTACATAAAGTTTCATAATAAAATATATTTTTTTAAAAACAAGAATGGAATAAAATGCAAAAATTATTTCGATATTTGAATATTTTTGAAAAAAGTTGAAATTTAGGAATTGTTTTAGGAAAAGTGTTTGGGACAGCCAGCCACTAAACGATTATTTTTTATATCTTAAGCTTACTAATATTTTAAATATTATTATGGGTTTCAGTAGATAATAAAGGGATCTTCTTACATCTAAGATTTGAATACTTAAATTCTTTTTAAATGTGTTTTTTTAATACTTAAATGCTTTTTAATAGTGTGTTTTGCTTGTGGGACAGCAGTTTGCACATATTCTGTAGAATGGTCCATAAGCAACCAATCACAGTTTGCTTTGTTCAGCATCATGTTTGGTGCATAAAAATGTTAAGTCAATGTCCCTACAATTATAGACCACCGTGCAACCAATAAATCATTCAAGAAAGTTGTGCAAGTTTACTGCAACAATGGCAAATCCTGTAGAATTCAATCAGATGATGACAACTTCAAAACTCCTGAAGACCATTTTGTGAATGGGGGTACCATGCCATCCAAGATGTTTATGTCTTTCTTTCTTAAGTCGAAAAGAAAACATTCCAGGATTTTTTTTCCATATAGTGGACTTCAATGGGGATCAACGGGTTGAAGGTCCAAATTGCAGCTTCAAAGGGCTCTTCACAATCCCAGCCGAGGAATAAGGGTCTTATCTAGCAAAACATCTGTCATTTAAAAAAAAAAATTACGAAATCATGTTGGAAAGGTCAGAAAGTTCTTTTTCTGTGTACTCTGGTTCAAAAAGGTAAAGTAAGGGAAAAAACCCTTTATTTTCCAGAGTTCGTGCAATGTGCTTAAAGTACTTGAATTGAACTTTTTTGAAATTTGAGGCCTGGAAAAATCTTGAAAATACCAATATTCCTGAAGAGGTACTTGAAAAGTGCTTGAATTACTGAAAGAAAATGTATCTATGAAATAAGTAGAGATGCTCCGATCAGCATTTTTGGGGCCGATTACCGATCACCAAGATCATGATCTGCCGATCGCCGATCACTGCCGATCACAGAATGGCAGGGGAATGGGAATCTTTTATCTATAATCTAGCAGAGTTTGCACCATTTGTAGAAATGAAACTAACTGTAAAATAACTATATTGAAAAAAAAAACTGTAGAAATAGGCTACTGTCAAGATCTTGAAGAACCACCAAGTTAGGGTTGGAGACGATAGTATGTATCGACGATAGTTAGAGATATCGCCAGTTGCTGATGCCTAAGACGATAGCAAGACGATTATTATTATTATCCGTCAAAAAGGTGCCTAACTTTAGCGATGCAGTGCAGAGAGTCGGTTCTAGGGTGCTTCAGAAATTTGCCGTGGTATAAACACACGCATAGAGTGGCCACGTCGCCTTAACACGCCGCATGGGGAAGAGATTTATTCATCATACAGTGTACATAGATAAACTGATTATAACGGGAGTGTTTTTTAAAGTGCACCTCGCACTAGACTAGGCTACACTAGTTAGTGATGAAGTTCTTTGATAATGTAAATGTTCTTTGCTTGTTATTTGTAGCTGCTTTTTAAGATGATGTAAGGATTATATTATCCAGCACTGCACAGTCATTGGGATAAAGGTAGTAAAATGTGGTTTAGGCTGAATTAAATACGATATATCAGAATCCGTCTGTTTATAGGAAACATAAACATTCACCTCAGTAACATCTATATGCGTTCATTAGAATTATGGTGCAATAAAATGGCGCTAAACATACGCGCGTGAATTACACGCACATCGCTTCTCCACATTCTATATGATCTGATGACAACAATCAGACATACGGCGGTAACATTATTGCAATATGACGGGTATAGAAAGATACATTCATTTACATTCAAGCACGCACATTCACCACTCACTGAAGATAGCAGAGAATGAAACCGAAAGTAAACTTGAACATCTTCGGCAAAACTACAGTCAGCGCTCTGTACACGCACAACATAGTCACATGCCCAATAACAAGACTACCCTTACAAAACAAATAAGGAATTTAGTACTCATGCTGCCACTGGTAAGCTCTGCTCTGCTGTTGTTTACCTGTCATGCGAGTAATTTACGTCAAGTGATCGGCTTTTTTGATTGGAGCTTTTGGGTTTCACCGATCAAGCTATTTTAAGCCAATATCAGCCGATCATGATCGGTGGCCGATCAATCGGAGCATCACTAGAAATAAGTGTTTAAAATTGTCAATAATCACATATCTTTTCATGCAAAATTCACTCAGTATCAGCTCAGAAACAATCGAGCTAAGCAAGTAGTACAGACAGTGTCGTGTAAACATGGCTGAAGATGCAAAAAGAGGAACAGATGAACCAAATCAATTGAGTCACTTATGCTGGAACCGCTCTGACTGATTCAAACTCGTGACTTCAATCATTCATTTCAAGCAAATCACTAGCAAAAACCAGATCAAATTAAAAGAGCCATTCTTTTTAAATTTCAATCGTTTGTAACGATTTTAAAAAGCATGCAGCGATGGGTAAAACTCTGAAGCGGTTAAACCATTGCGACACAAAATGATTCACTTTCGAAATCATTTGTTTCAGATCGGGACTTAGATTTGCGTATCGCAAATCATTAATTTAGTTTGAAACAGGTTTGTGAATTGAATGATTCAAATCAAATGATTTGTGATACGTGATTTGAAGTCCCAATCTAAATTAAATGATTTACGATACACAACTTAAGTCAAATTAGTCCTGATTTAAAATTTTAAATGATGGTTTCAGAGCGTGGATTGCGCTTCATTGGATTTAGATTGGGACTTCAATGCAGGGTTCGCAAATCATTTGTTTCATATCAGGATTTTAGAGCGATTTCACAAATCTTTTTTCAGATTTTTTCCTAAACAGTAGAAAAGATCAAACCATTAAGGCCATACAGTTATAAAAAAAAAACAAAGAAAAAGGAAAGTATACACAAATACAAATCCCTTAAGAAAATTAACCATGGTTTTACTATAGTAAAAGTGTAGTATGCTTTTTTTATGTACTTCATCTATTTCTCTTTTTTTTTTTTTTAGAATTTGAAATAGAAGTTAGATCTCTGATTGAAGTCCTTGGAAAAAAAATGATTTTCTCTAGTCTAACTTTAAAATCGTTGTTTTACCTTTTTTATAAAGGGTCTTTGACTTTTTTGCACGTTTGCTTTGTAAACAGTACTTTTTCGCTTCGAGTCTGTACTTTTGCCTACGGCACACGTGACATTTCCAACATGACTACGTAAAGCATGAGGTTGGACTGGTGCAAGGCGAGTATTAGAGGTTAAAAACTATATATTTTTATTTATTTATTTTTGAAAAAGTCTACTATATGGGAAAAATTCTGGAATGTTTTCCTCAAAAACCTTAATTTCTTTTCGAATGAAGAAACAAAGACATGAACATTTTGGATGACATGGAGGAGAGTTAATTAAAAGGAAATTTTGATTCTGGAAGTTAAATAATCCTTTAATATTTTTAAGTAAATAAAGTAGGTATCATAAGGGCTAATACTAGCCATGTAAAATAAGGTTGGTGAATGTCTGGTTACTATCGTCAGCATTTAGGACCAGGACTATCAATTACTATACATGACACTTTGACGAATAGAAACTTTGAAAAAACAGCTTTTTTTGAAACTGTTAACATTATAAATGTCTTTACTATCACTTTTGATCAATTAAATGCATCCTTTCTAAATAAAAGTACATAAAAATCTCCATTTTTCTTTGTCCCTGCAGCTGAAGACCACTAAACGGGTGTACAACTTCTGTGCAGCAGATGCTCAAAATGCCCAGCTATGGATTGATAAGATCCAGAGCTGCATCTCAGATGCATGAAGCGTTTTTCTTGAACGTGACTCATTCAGCACCACCTTTCACTGCAGGGAGACTCACTGTGCAATTAGTAGGACCATAGTAAAGCCTTCAGTGCCTGTCGAAAATCCAAAAGACTTCTGAAAAACACTGCCCCATTCACCTGTTCTCAAAAACTTGATCCTGAGCTTCTGTTCAGGTGACTGGTGAAAATGATGCAATGCACTACTCTGACTGACATTTGCTGAACAAACTAAGACAAAGCAATAGCACTAATCTTAAACTCGGGGGTCAGTACAGTAGTGACAAGAGGTGTGTTCTGCAAAACAAAACAAAAAATACTGTTGCTGCTGTTAACATGCAAAACAACCACCAAAATCTGACAAATGTTTAGAAAGATGCACAATGTGTAAAAGGCAAACGATTTGCACTTAACGATATGCACTCCGTACAAAACAGATTTTTACTGACTAGAACAACTAGGCTAAAGGCATTAAGTTTTAACTGCATAGAAAAGCTCGGAGCAGACAACATTATGCTCTAGTGTGCAAAGTATTTTTATATATATTTGCAAAAAAAGGTTTCTTTTTTTCAGTATGAATGTTATACTCCTGCATAACAAGAGTTGTTGCTCTGTAAATTATTTTTTAAACATTAAAAGTGTCACCTGCGTGTTTTTGTTGAATGGAGAGTCTTATGTACATAAATTACATTTCCAGCTTTTATATTCTGCTGACTATGCTGTTAAAGATGTTTTTCTAACCTTTTAGTCTAACTTGAAATAAACACTCATATTTATACTTAATTACAGACAATTTACGGACCAAGAAAAGCACTTCTTGCCTGAGATGGTTATAAATAAGCCGTTGTGTTTGAAATGAAGGGACGAACACTATATTTCTCCGTTCTCTGTAAGGTTAAATGTGATGTTGATGGCTTTTTGAGGCACTATTGTTTTATCCATTTGTTTTGGTAGCGTATGTGTAAAGTTTTAAGAGACATGAAAAAAAATCAGACCACGTCTGTTACTGAACCTAAAATGACATTACTGTATGTACAATACTTTGTGGTGCCACTAATGTTTCTGGTTTGTTTACTGTTTTTGGTTATGTTTTATTTTGGGCTTTGCTGTTATTTGAAATAAATCTAGACAAGTTGAATTACTTTTTGTGACTGCGTGACTATAAATTTCACAAGCTGATGCATCCTCAAAATACAACATTTTTACTGGAGATGAGGCAAAAATGTTAAAAATGTAGGCTTTCAGCAATATTGGGTTTTTTTAAATGTGTCAGAAGAAAATTATGTTGTTTCATAAACATTCAGATTTTGATACAACATACATTTACAACCATCTGTAAAGCCTAAAGCAGACTTGACAGGCATAGAAAGTTGGCTTTGCAGTCTGTCACCAACTTTGGACACTGCATGTGGCGTGAGCATTGTGACATCAAGACAGAATATTAAAATAAATGTTTTCATTTGCATTTTATTTTTGTATTCTATTCTATTTAGGCCTGTCACTTACAATTATTTTGGTAATCAAGTAATTGGGCAATTATTCTGGCGATTAATTCGAGTAATCGGTCGATTATTTTGGCATTAATCAGTTTAATGTAATGTTTTATAGTACCTTCAAAAATACTTAAAATACATATGGGTCAAAGATGTAAAATGTTCAAGGGCTGCATCCAAAAACCCAAAAAAACAGCTGACTTGCTCCCTCACTGCCAATTACTTTGTAGGTACATTTTTGCATTAAGGTACCTCATGAAACGGATTTTGGACGGTTAGTTAGAAATAAACATTTACACACAAACTGACCACCAAACGCAAGGTTTACACATCAAAGGCAGTGAAGGATACATCTATGGTGCCTTCAAAAATAGATCAGATGAAGGTATCTCATGAGACAGGAAGTAAAGTTAACCTTGGACTCGGACATGTCTTTATGCCTTTTCTGCCTTGTAATGCATTTTTCAGTTTTCGGATGCAGCCAAGGAGTAAATCGAGTACTCAGACTGAATCAAGGAATCATGACAGTCCTAATTTATTCTAGGATTCTAGTTTTTAATTGCATTCTTTTCCATAATTTTGGAGTGTAACAGAGTATATTCATACAGAATAATTGCATAAATGCATTACTAGCCCAGATGGACAAGTGTCTGTTTCATTTACTAGCTTAACTTCAATTATCTTCATAATCAAGCCCTGCCACTGTATTTCTACCACTGCCATAAAGGGTTCTGTAGTGGCCATTAGAGTTAACAGTTTTTTTCTTTCAGGTCAACAGCTGTTCAGCAGTGCAGCAGTTCAGTAAGAACAACACACAGTCCATAACTGTCAGTATGCTTTTAGTTAACTACCTTAATAATAACACCTTAGGTCAGGGGTTCCCAACCTTTTTTACTCCGGGGCCCCCCTCCTTCTCCGGACAATTTTGCAAGGCCCCCCTATGCCTGACATGTCCTCTTATACTGTACTTCCGCAGTAAAGAAAAAGTATTTATTTTGAAACCTTTTTTTATTAACCAAAACATTTGTTTTGCCTTATTATTCTTCTACTGCATGTTATAAAAAAACTCAAAATTCAAACAAACTTTAAATTAAAACTTAAAATATACCTTATAATCTTTAAAGAAAACCTCTGCTCAATTCTAACTTTTAAAATTATTTTACTTCAGACATTCTTTACAACTTCAGAGTACTTTTTCTTAAATAAGTGAACCTGCCGTATAACAGGGAGATACCAAAAGACCACTAAACCTATCCCTTTGAACTTGACTGACTGAATATCTACTGTTTGTATCCGTTAAAAACTAATACACAAATTCAAAATACAGCAAATACATTCTAATTCTGTTGAAACACATCGATGAGAAGGTTTGGGATCAGTGAACTCTGTCAGTGCGCGCCTGATGCTCATAAACACCGAGCCTCACTCCTCTTCTATGGGTGAGCATCCATTATAAAACACTCACAGGACAATAATTTGTACAACTAGGCAAATGTTTGAAATTTCACGCAAAAATAAGATAGGGATCAGAGCCCCGAGAGCGCGCATAGTTTGTGAATCAATAGCGGACTTGCGTGTCTCATGTACGACTTTGACATACACGAGTGTTATACATTAGGCACGCGCAAGTTCGTTATTATGACACTAATCATTTTTACCTTTACATTAGAGCGACGGTTTGCTTCATGCATGCAGCTGAGAGATGAAACAGTAGTTTGCGTACAGCGTTTGGAAGTTTTGAGCCGCCATTTAGTATTTAACAGTGCGATGAGGCTTGCTGCGCCAAGTCTGAAGCAATCAATCACAGAACACGAGAGAGGCTGTGCTTTTATTATTTTCATTTAGCATATTAATAATGAAATTAAACAATTATAGGATAATACTTAAATTATTTTTAAGATATCTCGCGGCCCCCCTGGAGGATCACTGAGGCCCCCTAGTGGGTCGCGACCCCCCGGTTGGGAACCGCTGCCTTAGGTTAAACAGCACTGACACGTGGAAGTAACTCTATCAGCCTCTTGAGTACTGTGGATTGTCACAGCCACAGTAATGCAAGCACACTTTTATGTGCCATGAGACAGGACAGCATGCAATGTGCTGACTAAACTGCGGGTTTGATCTGGCTTGCTCTGATGTACCAAAATGTAATTTTGGAGTACTTTGACAAAATCATTTTACATCCCGGACCCCATATATAGACTTGAAACTAGAGGCAATAAATTTAGCTCCACTGCAGATGTTTCAGCACTGTTGCTCTCATTAGCAATTGTCATTAAGCAATACTAATGCAAGTTGCATACTCATTAGTTCAACCTAAAGCTTCTGATGAATTGTATCCACTACAGCCTTTAAAAGGTATTCATATTACACTTTGAGAGAAGTTAACCTGTGGCAAATTCAAATGAATGGGTTTTCTCTGGAAAGGCACACACGTCTTAATAAAATGTCTAACAGCTGAAAATGCATATCAGAGCAAAAATCAAACCCTAAGGTCAAAAGAACTGCCTGCAGAGCTCAGAGACTGGATTGCGTCAAGCCACACATCTGGGGGAGAGTTCAGAAAAAAAGCCTGCTGCACTGTAGGTTCACAGAAGCATTTAGCCTCCATTATCCATAATGGAAGAAGTTTGGAACAACCAGGAATCTTCCTAGAGCTGGCCTCCTGGGCAAACTGAGCAAGTGATGGAGAAGGGTCTTGCTTAGACTGGTGACCAAGAACCTGATGATCTGTCTAGTTGAGTTCCATGATCATATATGCAGATGGGAGAAACTTACAGAAGGACAAACATCGCTGCAACTCTACACCAATCTTTATGGTCTTTATGGCAGTTTGGCCAAACTCAACCCTCTCTTCAGTGAAGACACGTGAAAACAATCTTGGAATTTGCAACAAAGCACCTAAGGAACTCTCAGATTGTGAGAAACCAGATTCTGTGGTCTGATGAGCCTCAATTCCAAGCATCATGTTTGAAGGAAACCTGGCACATGCTGTGGGGCTGTTTTTCAGTGACAGAGGCTGAGGGACTCGTCAGAGTAGAAGTATAGAGATAGCCTTAATGAAAACCCAGTCCAGAGCATTCAGAACCTCAGACTGAGCTGAAGGTTCACCTTCTAACAGCACAATGACCCTAAGCACACAGCAAGAGTGGCTTATAGACAACTCTGTGAATGTCCATAAGTGGCCCAGCCACAGCCTGAACTTGAACCCAATCAAACATTTCTGGAGAAACCTGAAAATGTGCATCTGCCCCCATCCAACCGAAAGAGCTTGAGAGGTGAAGAGCTGAGGCAGATAATTACCAAATGTTGATGTGCAAATCTTGTTGCATTCATACCCCAAAATACTTGAGGCTGTAAAGGTGCTTCAAGTAAGTACTGTTTTAAGGGTATGAAAAAATGTGCAAAGTTGTCACAAATCAGCTGTTTACTTTGTCATTATGGTGTATGGAGTGTAGATTGATGTGGGGGAAAAAGTAATATAAAGCAGTTTAACATAAGACAGCAACGTAACAAAATGTGAAAAAATTAAGGGGTATGAATACTTTTGCAAGGCACTGTAATTTTGTGTCCTGTGGCAGACATTTGACAGCTCCAGGACTATGGTTATAACTACACATTAAAATTCTGCTTTTCATTGTTAGCTTTCTGTAATAAAGTGTTCAAATTTGTAATAAAGTATAGCAATAAAACCATAATTCGTAAAAAACATTTGCTTGGTTTGTTATGGATGTGTGGAGGACTACATGAAGAATATAGCATGCAGCTGCCCTACCGTTTTACACTAAACATACAGCATTTTAATTCGTATTTTTGTTCGTCTTACATCAGAGGGTTAACAAAACTTCTTGTCCGTGTTAAAAAACAAGATCAAATGCTGTGTACATCATTCATACGTTCTTACTGAATTGAAAAAGACAAATTACATAAGAATAATTTTAAGAACAATTTGCGCAGAAATTCATTCTGCTTATGTTTCACTGATGAGGCCAATAAGACATCCCAGAAGAGACCAGCGCTCTCCAAAAAACATCACTTTTAATCATTAATAAACCATTTTCATTCAATAGAAGATCTATGCGAAACAAATTCAGCATATCCAGAAAACATTTCAACTGAAATACTAAACCTTTCAAATAAATTCAAGTTTTTTTGTTTCACAAACAGATGTTACAGTAAAGCAACGCTAAGTGATGGTAACCACTTTTCTCTTTAGACCTCAATAGACAAATATGTCATCGTAGAGGCCAGGACAGTTCAAGTTCGTCATCAGTTGGCTATGCCTTCAGCTTGTATAATTTGATACACTGTGAGATTCAGCCAATTCATATGTAATATGTGCCTTCCTCATTGAGAAAAAACAGGGAGACAACAAGTCTCGCCTTTCTCAATAGGATATCTCAATTAATGAACAGTAAGATGAAACGTCTACAAATCACTGTTGGAAACACCTAACAGGTTGCATCTAACTATCACAGCCAAGTAGTCTCATTTGCAGTAAAGGCGCCTTTGAGGCGAGACAATGCAGCGGCTCCCCACTCCGAGAAAAAAAGCCGATGGGACTGAGGTTTGCGAGAGCGTTGGGGACGTGCATAATGCGGGCTAGTTGTTCCCCTCTGACTTGTATTGAGAGCAGGTGTCGGCCTGGCAAAACATCTGGACTGGGCTCTCTCACAATTCCCTCCAAATATAGATGCCTCCTGGAGTGAAGGATTAGAGAGGGAAGCAGCGGAAGAGGGAATCTCTCCAGAATCCTTGGAATGGGACAAATGGGATGCTCATGAGAAATTGTGGTTAACTGTTCGTCACAGGAGACTTATGAATCTGTTGGATGTTTTAGTGACTGAAGTCATAAATGTGACCTCTTTCCATGCGGATTTACAATTGTGAGCTTGTATAAATATTAACCATTCTTTTCAATAAAACAGATCAACATTTGATTTCAAGGATTAAACATTCAACTGTTTACTCTCAGAGTTTTATGTAGATTTATCGCAAGTGGTCTTCGTTTATTCCGGACACTGATACTGGCTGGTCATAGTTAAACTTGAATTTCAGAGCAAATCCGACCGTCTGACATACTTCGCATTCTCGTTGGCAGCCGCCACACATGGCAGATGTTCTTGTCTAAACACTGAAGTGCTTGACTGCTCACAAATCAGCAATGTGAACAATGCAAGTGTGACAAAAGCATGCAGATCGGGGATTACATGTAGGCCGAATGCAGGTGGCACTGGCATGCAGAACACACCTGTCACAAAGATAGGTCACGTCATTCCACTTCCTGTTACCAAAAAAGAATCGATAGCACGCTACATGCTCAATGCCACCATGATAGCAACCTATCTAGCTAGCTGCCAACTAGATGTGGTTTGGTAACACTGGTTTAAAGAGCGCTGCAGTGATGACGTATTTTGTACACCAACATCTTGGTTCCCTCAATAAAAACCGAGTAGGATTTCATTGGGTTTTGGATTGTTGCAGAAAATAAGCTTTGTGACCAACAAAAGAGATTTGTGTTGTTTTGAGATGTTTTGTCAATCATAATAATTTTCTCAAATGAACACACCTTTATGAATTCTGAAGCCTACAGATCTGGCCATTAAAAATGCGTCTATTTTCACGCGGCAGCCTGCAATTCGGCACGCGTGGCCACGCGTCCTGCCGCAGCGGCTTTTTTAGATTTTTTTACAACGTTGTTGCGCTTTATATAATATCCACCAGGTGGCGCAAGGAACAACATTCTGTAGCCAAACACCATGGCCAGCTCTAGGGGGCGTTGTTCACAGATATCAGTACAATAGTTCAATGATTCCTCTTTCCTGAAATTATGGTTCAAACCAATAGCAAAAAGAAAGCCTATTCATGAGCAGGTGCAGTTGTATTGTTATTTTGTTTTCTTTCTTTGTTTTCCTGACGAACATTTATTAGACTGCATCGGAAATAGAAATGTTAATTTCGGTTATTTTATTTTTCCAACCGACAACTGACGTAAACCGCTAATTCGTTTTCAGGGATTAATTATACACAAGCAAGAAGCAGCAAACATCCCACGCGCAGAGCTTATGCACAGAGAAAAACCCTATAAACCTATTTATAATAATTAATAAAATAGGCCCACATAAGAAATATATGTTTTTCTTTTCTGAATGAATAATAATTTAACAAATTAATAAGTAGCAAGCCTGTATGCAGAATTTTAGGCAATTTCTGTGATGCGCCCTTAAACCAGCATCTTGTTTCCATTTTTATTTTATTTTTATTTTTTTTTTACAAATAGCCTACACATCTTTTTTTTTTTTGTGATTGTGATTGTACACAAATAACATAAATATGTAAAATAGCATAGTTTTGAGCAATGCCTTACTCTTGAACGAGTATTGTAAGCTGTATCCACTTTATTAAGGGGAAACAAATCAAGTGATCCTGACGGCGCCGCGGGCAGTTAAATAACTCGACAACTTTCACCTTCAGAATAAAATACATTATATATTTCAGCCTTTTAAAGCAACATCAAATTAAGATATGCATGTTTAAGAGGTAGTTCGTCTTTTTCTTTTTCTAAGATACACAATTTTAGATACACTGACAATTAATTTGAGTAGAGACAGATAGAAATGGGAAGGATAAATATAAACTACAGTATTTTTGCGTTTATGGTGCTTAGAAATTTATTCTAAGCGGGCAGCGGGCGAATAATATAGTTAATATAGCGCGGAGCTGGTGGATGCGGAATAAAACCTTGTGGAAGCGGGACTGGAAAAGCACTTTGTTATATCCTATAGATTATTTAGATACTTCATCATCAAGCAAAAATGTATTCATAAGCAGGAGCAGTTTTATTATTATTATTTTTTTTTTTCCTGACGAACTTTTATTAGACTGCATTGAAAATAGAAATGTTAATTTCTGTTTTTTTTTTTTCCAAACGACAACCGATGCGTTTAGTTATTATTAACGACAAGATTGTGTTAAATTACATTTAAATTGAAACGTGGCTGTGACATATTAATAACAGTTAAATTCGTTTTGAGGGGTTAATTGTACACAAGCAAAAAGCAGCATAAACATCAGAACATCACGCGCAGATCTTATGCACAGAGAAAACCCAAAAAAGCTGTATGTAAAATAAATAAAAATGCCCATATGCGAAATATAAATTTCTTAATGAATAATAATTTAACAAAACGAAATAAAATAAAATTAATAAGTAGCAAGCCTATATGCAGAATTGTAGGCAATTTCTGTGACGCGCCCTTGAACCAGTAGGCCTATCTTGTTTACATTTTTTTTTTTTTTTTTACAAATAGCATACACATCTGTTTTTTCATTGTGATTGTACACAAATAACAGAAATATGTAAAATAGCATAGTTTTGAGCAATCCCGTACTCTTGAACGAGTATTGTAAGCTGTATCCACTTAATTAAAGGGGGGAAAAACGTGATCCTGACGGCGCCGCAGGCAGTTAAATAACTGGACCACTTTCACCTTCAGAATAAAATACATTATATATTTCAGCGTTTTTAAGCAACATCAAATTAAGATATGCATGTTTAAGAGGTAGTTCCTCTTTTTCTTTTTCTAAGATACACAATTTTAGATACACTGACAATTAATTTGAGTAGAGAGGAATAGAAATGGAGAGGTTAAATATAAACTACAGTTTTTATAGAGTTAAAAATTTATTAATTTATTTATTAGTATTATTACTATTATTATTTTGATTTGTTTTTGCGATTTTGGTGCTTAGAAATTTATTCTAAGCGGGCAGCGGGCGAATAATATAGTTAATATAGCGGGAGCGGGTGGATGCGGCATAAAACCTTGTGGAATCGGGATTGGAAAAGCACTTTATTGTTATATCCTATGTAGACTATACTTCATCATCAAGCATGGGCGTCGGGAGCAAAAAAAAATGTGGGTGGGTCCTCCCCCAGAAAAATAAATACTTTAGTATATGCCATTTTCTGTAGCCTGGTGCCTTTTATTTAATGTTTTTACACAATGCAAATAGGCCATATTTACAAATACTACAAAAGACGGCTGTTCTGCAACATTTTCAGTGGCGTAAGTGATAATACGAGTAACATATCGTTTTTGACGCGGGAGACCCGAGTTCGCATCCGCCTTTTGGTGAAATCATTTTCGAAATCGTCTCCCTTTTCACTTATATCACATCGGAAAAGCATTTGTTTATTTGTTAATTAATGAAATAATTGAAAAGTTGAAATAAAGTATCAACTAGGGTTAGGTCACCTACCGTAAGTGTATCTGAGCACTATACTGTACTTTTAGGAGTGTTAATAATTAATTTTATTATTATTATCGTTATTATTATTATTATTATTATTATTATTATTATTATTATTATTATTATTATTATTGTCTTTAGATTTGTTCTTACATTTTGATGCCGTACATTATTATGGCGCACTGCCCATGCAGTTTTTTTTTTTTTCTTTTTTCTTAAAAACTAATTGAAGTGAAAGGGAAGAAACCCATGTAGATTTGGCCTAATGTCCATAAATACTATAGCCTAGTATTATATCCTAATATAGAAAATAATTTAGACAAATAAACAGAAGGCTCACTTTTCAAAACAATAAAGCTTAGCCTATATGACTGACAACGAATACAACAATTGTTAAGTATCAAAAGTGCTCCAGTGAGTTATGCAATTTTTTTCCACCTTTTTTTCTTTTTCTTTTTTTTTTTTAAAGTGGAAAAGTAGTTCTTCTATTCCGGAGAAGTTCATTAAGTCTGTCTCTTAACAGCTTCCAGTCACGAACTGCGGGTACTCCGACCAACGATCAGTAAAAGTTTTTTTTTTTTTTTTTATTCATCTTTAAACAGCTCCGATTTACATCATTTTAGCCTGGAACTAGGCTTAAGTCTGTTCTGGGAAACCAAAGGGAAGTGTATTTTTTTTTTTTTTTTTTTCAGTTTTCTGAAAAGTAGCCGTTAATGAGGCATCAGAGTTAAGCGGCATGCAGTATAAAGAGCGAAATGTTTATGAATGGCAGAGTGGGGGTGGGGTGGGGTGTTGAATGCTGTCTGTTGCCTTGTTGTAATCAACATTTGGAGACTATTTTGGGGGTGCTGGGGGCGGATTCCGACTGCATTCAGTTGCATTTCGAATTCAGCATTCAAATGCATGCCAGGGAGAAGGGGAAAGCTTTCCTCACACGCTCCACTTTTTTCAAAACATTAGTGTCCAACCTGACACGCGGGTCAGTGGATAAACAACCCGAACCCGACCGTTTTCAAATAACCCACCCGCAACTCGGACCGCAGAATAAAAAAAATAAATATTGTACCCGACCCTCCTCCTGACCCGTATGTTTAATACTAAAGTGATTAAGCTGTGGAGATGCAGTCTGAAATATCCCGACATCAGAAATCCATTGGTGTACAAGCTAAAAAATAAAATTAAAATAAAATAATGTGTCCTGTTGTAAAGTCGTTGCCGTATTGTTGTGTATGAAGTTCAGATGTTATTATTTTAAGAAATATATATGTTTTAGGATTCTCCTTATTTTTGTTTTAGACATCCATCAATTACGGTGAATAAAAAAAATTCCGCGCTGGTGGAAACAAGACTTTCGCTTCTACTTTTGAGACCGGTGTTCTGACGTTTTTCTAAAAAAAAAAAAATAAGAATTCAAAATTCAAAATTTATTGTCATAAAAACAGAAGGTGAATATAATTCAAAAATGTTAAGTATTTGCTGATTAAAGAAAACATGAAGGATGCCGCTTAATATTTGGCTTTTACGTGAACTTTAAAGCTTATCCCTCATTCCATTTGTTTTCTTTGTTTTGTAATCTTTATATTATTTTCGTGAAATGTATTTTTGCTCAACATGCATTTCTCGTGGCCACGAGTTTAATGAATAAACCAACCTGCGTGACATTAGTAACCCAGAATTATTTGAGATATTTCGTTTTGAGTTAAGAAATTGTTTGCCTATATTAATTGTTATAGAAATTAATACAATATTAAATAATTATACAGGCGATGCTGTATATGCTAATGCTGTCTGTGCGCAATGTAGACAGCTTTCACAAGTGTTTACATGTATTACATTGGCCTACTTCAAATTAAATAGCCCTGCAAGAAACATTTCATGCATCCCACAATCTTGTCCATTGACTGACCTTCTTTAATATTCGTAATATTTGTATTATTCGTTTGTATTCGTTATTTTTTCCTTCATTTTGATCTCGTTACATAACATTCTGAATGTAAATGATACTGTAAAGGTGCTATGACTGGGGTTTTTACTGGAATGCAGTTTAAAGGTTAAATTTAACATATATTGTATTTTATTTAGTCTAACTAATAGACAAATAACTGAAGAGTGAATCATTCACGTTTCATTTGGAAATAATTTATCGTCACACAGTAAAATAGGCCTACATTCCTTCTCTTAACTAAAGAATTGAACATATAAAATATGAATTGAACATATTTTATTTTGTTTAGTCTAATTAACAGACTAGACTATATAAATATTAAACTGTTTTACTGAGAAATGAATCATTCACGTAGTTTCATTTGTAAATGAAAACATCATGTATCGTCACACACGGGGATAAATACAATCAAAAAGTCAAAACGTAATTGGCATAATTGTCAGGCGTTAAAAATAAATAGCCCTAACCAGGTATTGAAATAATAATAACCTATAATAAGAATAAATAATAAGTGATTTAGAGCTATCTACTTTTTTCTTTATTGTGAATCGCTTAACCTAAATAACTTTATATATGCTATTTGGCATATATTTAGCAAATATTGTGAACTACAATTATGCCAATAAAGTTTTGACTTTATGATTGTATTAATGCCCGTGTGTGACCATACGATTTACAAATGGAACGTGAATGATTCACTCGACAATGAAACACTATATAGGTTATAATTAGACTAAAAATGAATATATGCCATATAGTATAATCAAAGCTTTCATGGCATGTCGGCATTTATCATTTAGATTCGGAATGTTAAGAGATCGAAATTAAGGGGGACATACTGAATATAAACGAATAATAAATTTATTACAGAAAAAAAAGGATCAATTAATGGATAAGACTTAAGGATGCATAAAATGTTTCTTGCAGGGCTATTTAATTTGAAGTACTTATATGTAATAAATTCTTGATAAACTTTTGAATGCTTTCTACATCGCGCACAGACATTCGCATATACAGCATTGCCTATTGTTAATATATAACTTAATATTGCATTAATTTCTATAACAATTAATAAAAACATTTCTTAACTCAAAATAAAAAATATTAATAAACCTATCTCTGATAATCCTGGGTTATGGTTACGCAGGTTTGTTTATGCATTAAACATAAGGATGTCGTTACCTCGACAAAATAATCTTGTGGCCACGACATAATATGACATTCCCAGGAATTAATATCTCGTGGCAATGACAAAAAGTAATATGACGTTCCTACGAATTCATTTGTGTGGCCACGACAAACATAAGTGAACCGAAGGTGTCCCCTCCAGGTTACCGTACCTTTTAGTTTGCAGCAATGTTTTCAGCCTGCTCCAGTCCAGTGCGTTACATGACTGCCCCCTACTGATCATGTCTTTCCTATGTCATTGTATTTTCCGTGTTCCTTTGGAATACACCGGCGTCACGCGAGACCACTTTACTTCCCGCGCGCATTTTAAATGGCCAGATCTGTAAATACAACAGTCTAAGAACGAACTACACCACCTTCAACATCACAAATTCACAATAATTAAAAAGCAGGTCATATGGTATTTTAAAGTGTCCTAATATTTTGTTAGAGTCCCCTGCTACAGGTTTAAATGCATCTAAGGTTAGAAATATACATTTAAAGGGGTCATATGATGTTGCTAAAAAGAACATTATTTTGTGTATTTGGTGTAATGCAGTGTTCATGCGGTTTGAGGTTCAAAAGACATTATTTTCCACATACTGTACATTATTGTTGCTCCTCTCTGCCCCATCTTTCTGAAATGCTTCGATTTTTACAAAACTTATCGTTGATGAAAAGCGGGGTGTTCTCTGATTGGCCAGCTATCCGGTGCATTGTGATTGGCCGAATACCTCAAGCGTGTGAAGGAAATGTTACGCCCCTAACCATGTTGTGATGCCGTTTCTTGGCTCGACAAAACATAAACAATAAAACCCATTATAAACAAGGCATTTGTTGCATCCAGTGAGGACATAACTACTGATTATAATGACTCATACTGTCTTTTTACGTGTTGCATTGTACGGCATTAAACATAACACAATGTCTGCATTTTCGATTGTAGAACAAGAAACAGCAAGCACTACTCTACACTGCTCAAAACTCACGTTTGAATAGTCAGTATTAAATTCTTTAAATATGAAAACGTACTTACAGGCCGTCAGTCAGAAGCGCAGACTGTCCTTGCAATGTTGGAATTGCCCCCATCTATAGCCTTAACCCTTTGTGTACAGCTTGCATTGTAAGCTGCTTTCCCAGGTTCAGGAAACAGTCCTCCGTGAAATGCGCAGCATCCACTCGAATATTTGCATTGTACTTCTTCCGGAACAGTGTTGTAAATATAACTTAAACACTGATTTCTAGTTTATTTTGCAATGAAACACTGCGTTTCCACAACATGGCGGCTGCAACACTACTACAGCCGGTAAAAGTTACGCCTTCTTTCTTTCCATATACATATGGGCGATGTTATGCAAATCTACTCACCCCATGACACGGACCAGTGGGGGGCCTTTGAACGAGCCGTTTTAGGGAGGTATGGCTGAGTCTTAACTTTTATAATAAATATCTCTTTGGGTTTGAGACTTTAAGATCTTATCTATGGAAGGAAAGGAAAGGAAAGGGGGTGAGTGAGGCCAAGTATGGTGACCCATACAAGGAATTTGTGCTCTGCATTTAACCCATCCAAGTGCACACACACAGTAGTGAACACACACACACACCGTGAACACACACCCGGAGCAGTGGGCAGCCATTGCTGCGGCGCCCGGGGAGCAGTTGGGGGAAGCTCAAGGGACTCACCTCGCTCAAGGGACTCACCTCAGTCGTGGTATTGAGGGTGGAGAGAGTGCTGTACATTCACTCCCCCCACCTACAATCCCTGCCGGACCTGAGACTCGAACCTGCAACCTTTGGGTTACAAGTCCGAATCTCTAACCATTAGGCCACGGCTGCCCCTAACTGCTGCACAAACAGCTTGTAACACTCCAAAGACAAAGGAAAACAAGAAACTGCATCATATGACCCCTTTAATATTAAGATAATTTTGCAATGATTTCGAACTGATTCGTCCAAAGCAGTTCTGAGCTTAAGGTCTGTAAACCCCTCCCTTCCATAAGCCTACTCTGCTCTGATTGGTCAGCTGGCCAAGTCTGTTGTGATTGGTCTTCCGCATACAATGCAAGCGAATTGCGAACACAGCTAAAATTTAGCTGCTAAACTGTAAACACTTCACAAAACAAAAATGGTGGATAAGTTAGCCGAGTACTAACATGACTGATGAAACAATACGTGACTGAGTTCACAGTGATTTATCAGAACTATTTCAGTAAGACGGTGATATTGTGGTTTACCTGGAAACCTAAAGCTGCACTAGGTGTACATCATATTTTAGCACAAAAAAAATGATATTTTGAGCACTCAGTCGAAAATCTACTTAAAGGTTGTGGTTCGGAGACTTGATAGCAACTGCTGTTTTCAAGAGAAGTAAAAGCTTTAAAGAAATCCCAAGTTTAGGGATGCATTTACCCCTGGTTTCACAGACAAGGCTTAAGCCTAGTCCCAGACTAAAACATAAGTCTGAGCTGTTTCAACTGAAAGAAACTTGCACGGATTGATCTTAAAATATGTCAATGTCTTTGTTTATCTCAAGATGGACACCAGTAATGTTTTTTATAAGGCACGTTTATAAAAATTACTTAAGGCAAAACACTGCAGGGGAAAAAGGTAAAAAAATTAACTAGTTACCACCTTACTTACCCAGTTGATTGATTACATTGATAATTGCAAACATATTTTGTATTACAAGTTTTCTAAAATGTTATGTCTAAATATGCAAATGAGGCAGTATTGAATGAAATATGTGACCCTGGACCACAAAACCAGTCATAAGGTTAAATTTGACAAAACTGAGATTCATACATCATATAAAAGCTCAATAAATAAGCTTTCTATTGATGTATGGTTTGTTAGTATAGGACAATATTTGGCCGAGATACATCTATTTGAAATCAGAAATCTGAGGATGCAAAAAAATCAAAAATACTGAGAAAATCACCTTTAAAGTTGTCCAAATTAGGTTCTTAACAATGCATATTACAAATCAAAAATTACATTTTGATATATTTACAGTAGGAATTTTACAAAAAATCTTCATGGAACACTTAATTTACTTAATTTCTTAATGATTTTTGGCATAAAACAAAAATCAATAATTTTGACCCATACAATGTATTTTTGGCTATTGCTACAAATATACCCCAGCGACTTAAGACTGGTTTTGTGGTCCAGGGTCACATATGTGCTAATTTGCATAAATTTCTGGTACAAAAATCAAAACACTGGATGAAGTCAGATTTAAAATTCTTGTTAAATTTTTTGGACACATTAGTCAAATGTTGTTACAGAGTCAAGAGTCAAATGTTGTTACAGAGGGGATTTGGGGAATTTTGTCACTCCATAACTCAGAATAAACTTAGAACAGACAGAAAACAATATATTTTTGACATATTTTGGGGGAATAAATTTGTATATGCAAATTATATATGAACAAATCCCTCCATAAAAACCTTCAGGATATAGACTGGAATAAAAATGCAAAGTTTGGTGTGTGGAAGTGCAACTGAAGAGGAGATTAATGGCTCAGTGTAAGAGAAAAAAACTCATTTAGAGAAAACGGCCTTTAAAATATGGATTGTAATTTAAATCTATTGACACAAATAGATAAAGTGCTATAAAAGAAACACTTTAACAGTGTCTTTTGGATATTTTCTTTCCACAAGTCTGTGAAACCAGGCCTTAATGTTGTAGAATAAAACATTATAATATCTTGAGTTTTTGTTAACATCAGGACCTTATTTTACTAAAAACCCATTCAAAAATTGACTTCAGGATGATGGAATCGGAAGTGCTACAATAGAAGAGATTTTGGGGTTTTGGCCTACAAAAAATGCATCATCCCTTAAGCACTATGCTGTAGCTCAATGTTTTATAACGTAAACTTTGCTGCAATAGTTACAGGAATGAAATAACAATTTTAATATGCATGCTTGGTAAGAAAAGCACAAAAACTACACTAAAATTATAAGTAACATTTTACAATAAGGTTTCATTTGTTAACATTAGTTAATGGATTAACTAACATAAGCTTGAAGTGAACAACACATTTCTTGCACTATTTTTTAATCTTTGATAATGTTAGTTAATGAAAAAACATTCACTGTCATTCATTGTTTGTTCGTGTTAGTTCACAGTGTATAAACTAATGTTAATAAATACAATGTGTGATATTAATGTATTAGTAAATATTATCATTAACTAAGATTAATAAATGCTGTAGAAGTATTGTTCATTGTTATCTAATGCAGTTAACTAATATATATTAATGAACCTTATTGTAAAGTGTTACCAAATTATCATCAAGGATGTTGGGTTTATGCTTAATGCCGTCCTTGAATGGGGTCAACACCAGCAAAACTAGTAAATCTAGTAAAGCTGTAATAACCAAAGTTGGGAAACAATAAATTCATATGAAAGGGTTTTAATGAAGTCCCAAAATGATCCAAAAATTTATGGATCCCTGAGAAGGGGGTTTAATTTGCAATACTGTGGAAGAGCTATTCCCTCTGCGAGAGGCAGTTAGAGCAGACATATTGCTGGCTTTCACTTAGTGTCATTCATCAGTGAAGGCCCATGTGTTGATATCATTTAGTCAGCACGAATGTGGACTGCAACACCTCCCACCCACCATGATGAGCACTAAACAATGAAGACATCAAGAAAACATGCAAAAAAAACAGCCGTTTGCCTGAAGATATGTTCATGCATAGGGTTGCATATCAAGAACCGGTTCCAAATTTCCAAGAATGTGCATTTCGATTACACTTTTACAACTGCGTTTGAATTTTAATCTGACTTTAAACCATTTAAACCATTAAGGCCGCGATCACACCGAACGCGTTTTTGCAGTGAGAGGCGCCTTTTTTGAATGGTCTTCTGTTGGCAGTGAGCGTTCTACGCGCTGCTTATGCCCACCGGGTGCCTCGCGTTTTCGCCGCCTGCTGCGCCTTGCGTTTTTGCAGAAGCGCTCTGAGCGCCTGAAATTGAAAAAAAAGCAACTCTGAGCGGAAAAACGCCCGACGTCATTCGCGTTTTTTCCATTGTCCAATCGAATGAATGGAGAGGCGGGCCTTCTGTTGTGGTGACGAAAGTTTACCATTGCTTAAAAAGTCCGGAGACTGCAAGAAATGGAGGAGAAACTTTTTTGTTGTGGTGACGAAAGTTTACCATTGCTTAAAAAGTCCGGAGACTGCAAGAAATGGAGGAGAAACTTTTGGTGTCTGTCGTGGGTAACCCGGAGCTGTATTTTTTAGGATTTCTGCTAATATGACATTTTAATTAACAGCAAAAACCAAAGATTTTTGGTCGTTGCCTAGCAACATAAAAAAACCGCAGCACACTGCTCTTTTTTTAAAAGTCACCAAAAAAAGGCAGTGCTGTGCGCCTCGCGTTTTTAGAACTAAAAGACGCGTTCGGTGTGATCGGGGCCTAAGGATATTGCACTCTGTTTTGCGTGCCGTGCACCTCTGAAACATGTTTGGATCAAACCTAGGATTTGATATGAATCGAAATCGACAAGTACATTCAAAATTGGAATCGGAATTGATCAAATTCCAACGTTACCCAACCCTATTCAAGAATCTACTTTGCATGAGACAAAAGTCAGTCAAAGTGTGCTTTCAAAGCCCAACATGTGAAGTAATTTCACACGTGTCTGTCAGTTTATCTGTGTGCTTCCAATTACAATGATGGCTTCTATTAGTCATCACGTTTCTGAGCAGAAAAACACAATGATAGTTTATGGAAAACTTGAGCACCACCAGGACGAAGCTATCAGATTCATTCATCTGTTATTGAGTAAGACGAGGCCTAGAGGTATATCATTTGAATGACAGCCAGTCATGCAAACAAACAAGCCCTTTAAAGGAACTATTGCCGCAATGTTTTCTGATGCCCTTGGAGAACAAGTACTACAAGGAGTTTCACTTTTTGTGCATTAAGTGACAAAATAAATACGCTTTTTCAAAATTGAGGCCATAACGTTTCATCCAAGGTGTCCGAACAACAAATCTCATTCACTAAGCATGCATACAGGTATGCTTAAATTTGTGTGTGAAATCTGCATGCAATGTTTTCACAAACAATTCATGACTCGCTTAAAAATAAAGGTGCTTCATGATGCCATAGATGGTTCCATAAAGAACATTTAACATCTCAAGAACCTTTCTGTTCCACAAAAGGTTCTTAGTAGTGACAGGTTCTTCAGATTATAAAAGGTAAGAAAGAGATGGTTCTTTAAAGAACCTTTGACTGAATGGTTCTTTGTGGAACCAAAAATGGTTCTTCTATGGCATCACTATGAAGAACCTTTTAAAGCACCTTTATTTTTAAGAGTGTATAGCAAAAGAGTAACCTTGAGCTGCAAGGTTGTGCATGACAGTGACACTTGGGATCACTCAAGGATCTTGCTGCAGGTCTTTAGGGAGCGTCATATGTTTACAGAGAGTGATGAAAGGCTGTAAAAAACAATATTGTGCAGAAAGCCCTTATATGAGATGGTTTGGGTGTGTTTTATGCAAATTAATAACCTTGGGCGCACAGTCGCTCATTTAAAACACTCTCAATTCATTAAATGAAGTTAAGAACTAGCTCGTGCATACGTATGTTATGAATTAGGTAGAATTTTTCTTGTGAGAAGTTTTTTTTCTTTGCATACAAATACAAAATAATCCATGCAATTATTAGTGAATAAGACCCACTGCAAATTCATGTCACTTTAAGCAGCCATATCTAGCTGATGTCAACATGGACAGGTTGTGTGACATGCCTCCATCTGCAAAAATTATTAACAACTATTATGGTAAAACAATACAACCCAGACTAGCTCCACCTACGAGCACACCTCCACAAGCTCAACTGTTTTCAGAAAGAAATGTAGAGCTGTGTGTGTTATGTCTGCTTTTAAAATGGTGTACAATGCCGCTCAAAAGTTTGAGATCAGTATGTTTTGTAATGTTTTTTAAAGAATTCTTATATGCTCTATAAGGCTGCATTTAAAGAAAATACAGAAATATTGTGAAAAATTATTACAGTTTAAAATAATGTTGTTCTACATTAATATATTTTAAAATATAATTCATTCCTGTGATGCAAAGCTAAATTTTATCAGCCATTACTTCAGTTTTCAGTGTCCCATGATTCTTCAAAAAAAATTCTAATATGCTGATTAATGAATAAAAGGTTCAAAAGAATAGCATTTATTCAAAATATAAATATTTTCTAACAATATAAGTCTTTGCTATATTGCTAACACATCTTTGGTGAATAAAAATATTAATTTCTTTCAAAGAATTAAAGAATAGAAATGTAGTGCCCCCAAACTTTTAGATGGTAGTTTATATTGTTACAAAAGATTTCTATTTTAAATAAACGCTGTTCTTTTCAACTTTTTATTTGTTAAAGAATCCCCATTTAAATGACATATTCACATAGAAAACAGTTATTTTAAATTGAAATAATATTTTACAATTTTGATCAAATAAATGCAGGCTTGCACATCTTTAAAAACCATTAAAAATCATACTAATCCCAAACTTTTGAGCCGCAGTGTAGGTGTTATCTGCTGCAGACTGACGTCACAGTTACCTGACCAAACACAAAATACATTTCTTTATGTATGCAATTATGAAAAAAAAAAAAAACATTACTCATTAATATATATCTGGAAGTATTAATAGCAGAAATTATATGGGCCGTTCTACAGAACTGGTAATGCAGAGTTGGAAATGCATATATTTTTTGCTATTTTATTTTATTTAAAGGGGTCATCGGATGCAAAAATCAATGTTGACAGTTTGTGTACACAAACACTCTACAATGATAAAAATCCACACAGTGGTATTTTTTAATCTTTAAAAGTAATATCCCCTTTTTAAAATCAGCTCGTCATCCCACGGCAGAGAGGGGCGGGGTGAGCAGAGCTCATTAGCATTTAAAGGAACATGCAACAGAAAAGCTCGCTCTAAAAAGGGCTGATTTTGACCAGGTAAAAAGAGTGTTTTTTACACTACCATTGAGAAATTTTAACCAAAGTATGTTGCAGAATTTTCATTAAGACCCTAAAGAATCCTATCAACTTGTGTCAAGTTTTTAGAGGCATAAAGTTGATCATACTGATTTCAAATTTAAGGATTAATTATTTTGAATATTGCATTGAACCAAACACTCTCATAACGTCTCATAATTCAATACAATTTTGACAAAACAGCCCATGTTCCGGTCGTGACTGCACATTTTCGGTAGTGACAGTAATGTTTTGGTAGCGACCACATCACATTACCGAATTTTAACCCACTACCAAAACATACAAAATACTAAAAATGTGCATAACTGATCGAAAATTGTGTTTATTTCCCCCAAATAAAGGATTATGTGCTCCCTTTTGTCACTACCGAAACAATAACATATTTTGGTCATGACTGTTTCGGTAGTGACAATTATATGGGATAACATCCAGAGAAAAAACATTTTGAATAGAAACTGTTGTATATAATGTTGTATATATAAAAACTAAATGTTATGGAATAACACCCATAAAAAGTGTGCTTATTTGCAGAAAAAAGTATTCGGTAGTACACATGGCCCACATACAATAAATACTACAATACAACCCTTTATTACTATATTGCACTTCACTGCATTAGAATTGCGTTAAAATGCATCAACTTGGAAATAAATCTCCATGTCTTTAAGTATGTACGCACTCAGCATTATTTATCTGAATGCTTTAATATGATGTATGTATTTCATTCAGAGTCTTCAAGAATGCACAAATTCTGTCGTTTTACTAGAATTACAGTTTCCATAGGACTTACACTTAATAATAAAGGTGCTTCACGATGCCATAGAAGAACCTTTTTTGTCTAAATGACATGTTTTCGGGAAATTTGGCTTCTTATATGATCTAATCGAGTCAGCATTTATCGAATCTGTTTCAGTTTCTTTTCAGGAACAACAAAAGTTCAAAGGAAGTTCAGCGCACTGCTTTGATTAACTTAGAACTGAATCTGCAGGTTTGTCAGTCAAACCATTATATATTGTTTAAATAATATAAAAATAAAATATAAAATTAAAATACATAACCTTGTTATATGGCTCATTTATTTATCCCAATGTTAGAATTACAGTTTCCATAGGACTTACACTCCTAAAAATAAAGGTGCTTCACGATGCCATAGAAGAACCTTTTTAGTCTAAATGGTTCTATAAAGGACCTTTAACATCTTTCTGTTTCACAAAAGGCTCTCTGCAGTGAAAGAAGGTTCTTCAGATTATAAAAAGGTAAGAAAAAGATGGTTCTCTAAAGAACTTTTGACTGAATGGTTCTCTGTGGAACCAAAAATGGTTCTTCTATGGCATCGCTGTGAAGAACCTTTTAAAGCACCTTTATTTTTAGGTGTTAATTAATTATTAATTTAACCAATATTTAAATCATCAACTACTTCAAAACATTTAAATGTATAGGATATAGGATATAGCATTGTAATATGACTTCAGATATAAAAACACTGACTCAACATCATGTTTTGTCATGAAAATAATACGATTTCAAGTTATTTCAATATAATGTTTATTGTTTAGGGATACTGATGAGTAGCAATACAGCTAGAAATGAAGAGATGGCTTCATTTTTTAAATGCATTTCTTTTTAATTATATTAATATATTTGATTTTAAGAACATTTCAGTTTACTTTTGATGTCCAGTGTAAAGTTTGAGTCTTGAAACAAAACCAGAGAACTATTGACTGCTCAACACACAAAGAAATGTGTGCTTGTATTTTGCAAGTGTTTGTCCAAAGCCTTTATAATGGCATTGACCTCAGTCAGTAAAAGTGACATGTCAAGGCCTGTTTTCCATACCAGCCCTGGCCTAAGAATGAACTGTTCCCTTTCATTTGCATCATTGCAGTTCTGAGTGTGACTTAAGTGTCACGGCTCCAACGTCTAACATTTGTTTTGTTAAAACCCACAGATGATCTCAGCGAATGCCACAATCTCTGCAGGTATTGCACGTTAGGAATTGCACGTGGGCTCTCTTTTCCCGCCCAGTGCCAGAAACAAAGACATAGCGTAACGCAGACCTGTTTGTTTTGACACTCACTTGTGAAGACTAGTGTCTATTGCATGTCTTACGTTACACTGCAAGGACATGTTTTCGGGAAATTTGGTTTCTCAAATGATCTAATCTGAGTCAGCATTTATGGAATGAGTTTCAGTTTCTTTTCAGGAACAACAAAGTTCAAAGGAAGTTCAGCACACTGCTTTGATTAATTAACTTAGATCTGAATCTGCAGGTTTGTCAGTCGCATGAAACTAGTTAGAATGTTTTAAACTATTATTCATTGTTAAAACAATATAAAATAAAATATATAAATAAAAATACATTTAATTGTTATATAGCTTTATTTATCCCTCTGTTAGGCTTCATTCCCAAAACCTTCAGAATCCATTGCCAGCATAATGGCTTAATCCATACAAAGATGGACAAATACAGCCTTAAAAGGGAGTCTACTAAATATAAAAAAGAATGCTGGGGGCCAAACAACATTCAAGATATGGACAAAAAGATTCCATAGAAGAAAGCTAATCATGCAGGTTTGAAACAACATAAGGGTGTGCAAATTATGACAAAATTTTCATTTTGGAGTAAACAATTCTCTTAGCTGCTGTTCACTAGAATCTGTGTGGTTGCAAGTCACTATGGTTGCTAATAGGTGTACATACCTTGTAGTATCCAACTGTATCATAAGGCGACTCGTGAACATCACTGTCTGAGTTTACTGAACTTTTTTTTTTTTTTTTAAATCATGTATAAAAACAAAATAACAGGTTTTTGAGCCCGTAAATCACAACTTCAAACCACGACTCGCGACTTTGTACTCAGTACTATCGCATCTCTGGACCACAGCAGACTTCTTTCACCTCAATAGAAAGCGTATTTACACTGAATCTGAATCATTCTCTATCCCCTATATAGTGCACCACGTGCCATTAATTGTAAAGAAAATACTAATTCTTTGAACAAGTGACCAATTTCAGCTGCAGCGTCTATTTATAGTGTAATATTTATAGTTTAATAACTTAATGGTGTCACAGCACACTTAAAACTTTAGTAATTGAAAATCTTACCTGTTGGCGACTCTTCTGTCATCTGTTGTGGTCTCTTCATTCTAAAGATATTCACATACCTGCAGAAGTCTTGACTTGATATTGTAGAGATGTCGTTTCACACGCTGGTGTGTTTGTGTACACATATATACATATAACTATGCTTGAAACTTCTCTCATAGTTTAAATAAAGTAAGGGAGATGCTAGCAGTCCCGTCCAGATGGGACGCGGCAGAGCTTTCCTGCTTCCCCAGCCTGTTAGGGTGGCCTTTTCCTAATTGCACTGGGGCTTACAGGTTTCCTGGATGCAGATATTAACAGACTGCGCTATGGGCCCATAGCTGATCTGTCCCGCCCAGAGTTCTGCACCGGAGCAAGGAAACAATCCGACAGAAAGAAGGGCCAGTTTGTTACAGGTTTTTTTTTTTTTTTTTTTTTGTAAGGGACTTTCTTATTAAAAAACAGCATTTGTCGTTTTTTGGCAACCTAGGATGCGCCCTGTGTCCCACCCACCACGACCTTACAGGACACACCTTAGTCCTAACTCTTAAGTGTTTCCTCTGGGGTGAACTCACAACCTTGCCCAAATATTCCAGGTCACCAAGGTGTGCCATGCGCAGAGTTGCGCTCTTGGTCCATTGCTCTCCGCCCCCCTCCAGAGGGCTGCAGCAAAGCTTCCCTGGCCTGTTTGGGTGGCCTCTCCCTAAATGCACAGGCACTTACGGGTTGCCTTGATGCAGACTATAACAGACTGCAGTATGGGCACATAGCTGATCAGCCCCGCCCAGAGATCTCCACTGGAGCTCGGAACCAACAAAACGACAAAAAGAAAGGTCAACTTGTTACAAATTTTTTGTTTTTTTGTTTTAAATAGTTTTTGTACAATTTGATTAGTTAATTTCAGATATTTGTTCTTTAAAAAAAATAAAAATTGTCGTTTTTTGGCAACCTAGGTTGCACCCTGTGTCCCACCCACCACAACCTTACAGGACACACCCTAGTCCTAACTCCAAGTGCGTAACTGGGGTGAACTGACAGCATTGGCCATCACCTGTGGAAGCAATAAAAAATGTAAAATCATACCTGTTGGTGACTCCTGTCATCTGTCGTGGTCTCTTCTTTCTGATGATAATCACTTACCTGCAGAAGTCTTGATACTGTAGAGATGTAGTGTCACGCTGTTGTGTGTGTATACAAATATATACTTATAACTATGCGTGACAATTCTATTATAGTTTAAACAAAGTAAAGCAGAGCTTCCCTGCCTCCCCGGCCTCTCCCTTATTATGCAGGAGAGTTACAGGCTTCCTGGATTATTTGGGCACATAGTTGATCTGTCCCGCCCAGAGTTCTGCACCAGAGCTAGGAACCAATCCAACATAAAGGCCAATTTTTTTTTGTTTTATTTTTTTTTTTAAGAGTTTTTGTACAATATGCTTAGTCCATTTCAAATTCATTGTTTAAAGCAATTTGGCTGGATATTCTTTTAAAAAAATATTACTTGTTGGTTTTTTGTCAACCTAGGATGCGCCCTGTGTCCCACCCACCACGACCTTACAGGACACACCCTAGTCCTAACTCTAAGTGTTTCCTCTGGGGTGAACTCACAACCTTGCCCAAATATTCCAGGTGACCAAGGTGTGCAATGCGCAGAGTTGCGCTCTTGGTCCAGCAGAGCTTCCCTGGCCTGTTTGGGTGGCCTCTCCCTAAATGCACAGGCGCTTACGGGTTGCCTTGATGCAGACTATAACAGACTGCAGTATGGGCACATAGCTGATCAGCCCCGCCCAGAGATCTCCACTGGAGCTCGGAACCAACAAAACGACAAAAAGAAAGGTCAACTTGTTACAGATTTTTTTTATATATATAGTTTTTGTACAGTTTGCTTAGTTCATTTCATATATTTGTTATCAAATTGGTTGGGATTTTCTTTTAAAAAAAATGAAAAATTGACGTTTTTTTGGCAACCTAGGTTGCGCCCTGTGTCCCACCCACCACAACCTTACAGGACACACCCTAGTCCTAACTCCAAGTGCGTAACTGGGGTGAACTGACAGCATTGGCCATCACCTGTGGAAGCAATTAAAAATGTAAAATCATACCTGTTGGTGACTCCTGTCATCTGTCATGATGTCTTCTTTCTGATGATAATCACTTACCTGCAGAAGTCTTGATACTGTTTAGATGTAGTGTCACGCTGTTGTGTGTGTGTACAAATATATACTTATAACTATGCGTGACAATTCTATTATAGTTTAAACAAAGTAAAGCAGAGCTTCCCTGCCTCCCTGGCCTCTCCCTTATTATGCAGGAGATTTACAGGTTTCCTGGATTATTTGGGCACATAGTTGATCTGTCCCGCCCAGAGTTCTGCACCAGAGCTAGGAACCAATCCGACATAAAGGCCAATTTTTTTTTATTCTTTTTTTAAAGAGTTTTTGTACAATATGCAAAGCCCATTTCAGATTAATTTTTTATAGCAATTTGGTTGGATTTTCTTTATAAAAAAATATTACTTGTCGGTTTTTTGGCAACCTAGGATGTGCCCTGTGTCCCACCCACCACGACCTTACAGGACACACCCTAGTCCTTACTCTGTTTCCTCTGGGGTGAACTCACAACCTTGCCCAAATATTCCAGGTGACCAAGGTGTGCAATGCGCAGAGTTGCGCTCTTGGTCCAACAAAGCTTCCCTGGCCTGTTAGGGTGGCCTCTCCCTAAATGCACAGGCGCTTACGGGTTGCCTTGATGCAGACTATAACAGACTGCAGTATGGGCACATAGCTGATCAGCCCCGCCCAGAGATCTCCACTGGAGCTCGGAACCAACAAAACGACAAAAAGAAAGGTCAACTTTTTACAGATTTTTTATTTATATAGTTTTTGTACAGTTTGCAGTTAATTTCAGATATTTGTTATCAAATTGGTGGGGATTTTCTTTAAAAAAAAGAAGAAAAGAAATTGTCGTTTTTTTGGCGACCTAGGGTGCGCCCTGTGTCCCACCCACCACAACCTTACAGGACACACCCTAGTCCTAACTCCAAGTGCGTAACTGGGGTGAACTGACAGCATTGGCCATCACCTGTGGAAGCAATTAAAAATGTAAAATCATACCTGTTGGTGACTCCTGTCATCTGTCATGGTCTCTTCTTTCTGATGATAATCACTTACCTGCGAAAGTCTTGATACTGTTTAGATGTAGTGTCACGCTGTTGTGTGTGTTTACAAATATAAACTTATAACTATGCGTGACAATTCTATTATAGTTTAAACAAAGTAAAGCAGAGCTTCCCTGCCTCCCCGGCCTCTCCCTGATTGTGCAGGAGAGTTACAGGTTTCCTGGATTATTTGGGCACATAGATGATCTGTCCCGCCCAGAGTTCTGCACCAGAGCTAGAAACCAATCCAACATAAAGGGCAATTTTTTTTAAATTCTTTTTTTTTAAAGAGTTTTTGTACAATATGCTTAGTCCATTTCAGATTCATTTTTTATAGCAATTTGGCTGGATATTCTTTTAAAAAAATATTACTTGTTGGTTTTTTGGCAACCTAGGATGCGCCCTGTGTCCCACCCACCACGACCTTACAGGACACACCCTAGTCCTAACTCTAAGTGTTTCCTCTGGGGTGAACTCACAACCTTGCCCAAATATTCCAGGTGACCAAGGTGTGCAATGCGCAGAGTTGCGCTCTTGGTCCAACAGAGCTTCCCTGGCCTGTTAGGGTGGCCTCTCCCTAAATGCACAGGCGCTTACGGGTTGCCTTGATGCAGACTATAACAGACTGCAGTATGGGCACATAGCTGATCAGCCCCGCCCAGAGATCTCCACTGGAGCTCGGAACCAACAAAACGACAAAAAGAAAGGTCAACTTGTTACAGATTTTTTAAAATAGTTTTTGTACAGTTTACTTAGTTAATTTCAGATATTTGTTATCAAATTGGTTGGGATTTTCTATAAAAAAAAGAAGAAGAAAAATTGTCGTTTTTTTGGCAACCTAGGGTGCGCCCTGTGTCCCACCCACCACAACCTTACAGGACACACCCTAGTCCTAACTCCAAGTGCGTAACTGGGGTGAACTGACAGCATTGGCCATCACCTGTGGAAGCAATAAAAAATGTAAAATCATACCTGTTGGTGACTCCTGTCATCTGTCGTGGTCTCTTCTTTCTGATGATAATCACTTACCTGCAGAAGTCTTGATACTGTAGTGATGTAGTGTCACGCTGTTGTGTGTGTGTGTGTGTGTGTGTGTGTGTGTGTGTGTGTGTGTACAAATATATACTTATAACTATGCATGACACTTCTCTCATAGTTTAAACAAAGCAAGGCAGAGCTTTCCTACCTCCCTGGCCTCTCCCTGATTGTGCAGGAAAGTTACAGGCTTCCTGGATTATTTGGGCACATAGTTGATCTGTCCCGCCCAGAGTTCTGCACCAGATCTAGGAACCAATCCAACATAAAGGCCAATTTTTTTTTTTTTTTTTTTTCTTTAAAGAGTTTTTGTACAATATGCTTAGTCCATTTCAAATTCATTGTTTAAAGCAATTTGGCTGGATATTCTTTTAAAAAATATATTACTTGTTGGTTTTTTGGCAACCTAGGATGCGCCCTGTGTCCCACCCACCACGACCTTACAGGACACACCCTAGTCCTAACTCTAAGTGTTTCCTCTGGGGTGAACTCACAACCTTGCCCAAATATTCCAGGTGACCAAGGTGTGCAATGCGCAGAGTTGCGCTCTTGGTCCAACAAAGCTTCCCTGGCCTGTTAGGGTGGCCTCTCCCTAAATGCACAGGCACTTACGGGTTGCCTTGATGCAGACTATAACAGACTGCAGTATGGGCACATAGCTGATCAGCCCCGCCCAGAGATCTCCACTGGAGCTCGGAACCAACAAAACGACAAAAAGAAAGGTCAACTTTTTACAGATTTTTTTTTATATAGTTTTTGTACAGTTTGCAGTTAATTTCAGATATTTGTTATCAAATTGGTGGGGATTTTCTTTAAAAAGAAGAAGAAAAATTGTCGTTTTTTTGGCGACCTAGGGTGCGCCCTGTGTCCCACCCACCACAACCTTACAGGACACACCCTAGTCCTAACTCCAAGTGCGTAACTGGGGTGAACTGACAGCATTGGCCATCACCTGTGGAAGCAATTAAAAATGTAAAATCATACCTGTTGGTGACTCCTGTCATCTGTCGTGGTCTCTTCTTTCTGATGATAATCACTTACCTGCAGAAGTCTTGATACTGTAGTGATGTAGTGTCACGCTGTTGTGTGTGTTTACAAATATAAACTTATAACTATGCGTAACAATTCTATTATAGTTTAAACAAAGTAAAGCAGAGCTTCCCTGCCTCCCCGGCCTCTCCCTGATTGTGCAGGAGAGTTACAGGTTTCCTGGATTATTTGGGCACATAGTTGATCTGTCCCGCCCAGAGTTCTGCACCAGAGCTAGGAACCAATCCAACATAAAGGCCAATTTTTTTAAATTCTTTTTTTTAAAAGAGTTTTTGTACAATATGCTTAGTCCATTTCAGATTAATTTTTTATAGCAATTTGGCTGGATATTCTTTTAAAAAAATATTACTTGTTGGTTTTTTGGCAACCTAGGATGCGCCCTGTGTCCCACCCACCACGACCTTACAGGACACACCCTAGTCCTAACTCTAAGTGTTTCCTCTGGGGTGAACTCACAACCTTGCCCAAATATTCCAGGTGACCAAGGTGTGCAATGCGCAGAGTTGCGCTCTTGGTCCAACAGAGCTTCCCTGGCCTGTTAGGGTGGCCTCTCCCTAAATGCACAGGCACTTACGGGTTGCCTTGATGCAGACTATAACAGACTGCAGTATGGGCACATAGCTGATCAGCCCCGCCCAGAGATCTCCACTGGAGCTCGGAACCAACAAAACGACAAAAAGAAAGGTCAACTTTTTACAGATTTTTTTTAATATAGTTTTTGTACAGTTTGCAGTTAATTTCAGATATTTGTTATCAAATTGGTGGGGATTTTCTTTAAAAAGAAGAAGAAAAATTGTCGTTTTTTTGGCGACCTAGGGTGCGCCCTGTGTCCCACCCACCACAACCTTACAGGACACACCCTAGTCCTAACTCCAAGTGCGTAACTGGGGTGAACTGACAGCATTGGCCATCACCTGTGGAAGCAATTAAAAATGTAAAATCATACCTGTTGGTGACTCCTGTCATCTGTCGTGGTCTCTTCTTTCTGATGATAATCACTTACCTGCAGAAGTCTTGATACTGTAGTGATGTTGTGTCAAGCTGGTGTGTGTGTGTGTGTGTGTGTGTGTGTGTGTGTGTGTGTGTGTGTGTGTGTGTGTGTGTGTGTGTGTGTGTGTACAAATATATACTTATAACTATGCATGACACTTCTCTCATAGTTTAAACAAAGCAAGGCAGAGCTTTCCTACCTCCCTGGCCTCTCCCTGATTGTGCAGGAAAGTTACAGGCTTCCTGGATTATTTGAGCACATAGTTGATCTGTCCCGCCCAGAGTTCTGCACCAGAGCTAGGAACCAATCCAACATAAAGGCCAATTTTTTTTTTTTTTTTTTTCTTTAAAGAGTTTTTGTACAATATGCTTAGTCCATTTCAAATTCATTGTTTAAAGCAATTTGGCTGGATATTCTTTTAAAAAAAATATTACTTGTTGGTTTTTTGGCAACCTAGGATGCGCCCTGTGTCCCACCCACCACGACCTTACAGGACACACCCTAGTCCTAACTCTAAGTGTTTCCTCTGGGGTGAACTCACAACCTTGCCCAAATATTCCAGGTGACCAAGGTGTGCAATGCGCAGAGTTGCGCTCTTGGTCCAACAAAGCTTCCCTGGCCTGTTAGGGTGGCCTCTCCCTAAATGCACAGGCGCTTACGGGTTGCCTTGATGCAGACTATAACAGACTGCAGTATGGGCACATAGCTGATCAGCCCCGCCCAGAGATCTCCACTGGAGCTCGGAACCAACAAAACGACAAAAAGAAAGGTCAACTTTTTACAGATTTTTTTTTTATATAGTTTTTGTACAGTTTGCAGTTAATTTCAGATATTTGTTATCAAATTGGTGGGGATTTTCTTTAAAAAAAAAAGAAGAAAAATTGTCGTTTTTTTGGCGACCTAGGGTGCGCCCTGTGTCCCACCCACCACAACCTTACAGGACACACCCTAGTCCTAACTCCAAGTGCGTAACTGGGGTGAACTGACAGCATTGGCCATCACCTGTGGAAGCAATTAAAAATGTAAAATCATACCTGTTGGTGACTCCTGTCATCTGTCATGGTCTCTTCTTTCTGATGATAATCACTTACCTGTGAAAGTCTTGATACTGTAGTGATGTAGTGTCACGCTGTTGTGTGTGTTTACAAATATAAACTTATAACTATGCGTGACAATTCTATTATAGTTTAAACAAAGTAAAGCAGAGCTTCCCTGCCTCCCCGGCCTCTCCCTGATTGTGCAGGAGAGTTACAGGTTTCCTGGATTATTTGGGCACATAGATGATCTGTCCCGCCCAGAGTTCTGCACCAGAGCTAGAAACCAATCCAACATAAAGGCCAATTTTTTTTAAATTCTTTTTTTTAAAAGAGTTTTTGTACAATATGCTTAGTCCATTTCAGATTCATTTTTTATAGCAATTTGGCTGGATATTCTTTTAAAAAAATATTACTTGTTGGTTTTTTGGCAACCTAGGATGCGCCCTGTGTCCCACCCACCACGACCTTACAGGACACACCCTAGTCCTAACTCTAAGTGTTTCCTCTGGGGTGAACTCACAACCTTGCCCAAATATTCCAGGTGACCAAGGTGTGCAATGCGCAGAGTTGCGCTCTTGGTCCAACAAAGCTTCCCTGGCCTGTTAGGGTGGCCTCTCCCTAAATGCACAGGCGCTTACGGGTTGCCTTGATGCAGACTATAACAGACTGCAGTATGGGCACATAGCTGATCAGCCCCGCCCAGAGATCTCCACTGGAGCTCGGAACCAACAAAACGACAAAAAGAAAGGTCAACTTTTTACAGATTTTTTTTTATATAGTTTTTGTACAGTTTGCAGTTAATTTCAGATATTTGTTATCAAATTGGTGGGGATTTTCTTTAAAAAAAAAAGAAGAAAAATTGTCGGTTTTTTGGCGACCTAGGGTGCGCCCTGTGTCCCACCCACCACAACCTTACAGGACACACCCTAGTCCTAACTCCAAGTGCGTAACTGGGGTGAACTGACAGCATTGGCCATCACCTGTGGAAGCAATAAAAAATGTAAAATCATACCTGTTGGTGACTCCTGTCATCTGTCGTGGTCTCTTCTTTCTGATGATAATCACTTACCTGCAGAAGTCTTGATACTATAGTGATGTTGTGTCAAGCTGTTGTGTGTGTGTGTGTGTGTGTGTGTGTGTGTGTGTGTGTGTAAAAATATATACTTATAACTATGCATGACACTTCTCTCATAGTTTAAACAAAGCAAGGCAGAGCTTTCCTACCTCCCTGGCCTCTCCCTGATTGTGCAGGAAAGTTACAGGCTTCCTGGATTATTTGGGCACATAGTTGATCTGTCCCGCCCAGAGTTCTGCACCAGATCTAGGAACCAATCCAACATAAAGGCCAATTTTTTTTTTTTTTTTTTTTTTTTTAAAGAGTTTTTGTACAATATGCTTAGTCCATTTCAAATTCATTGTTTAAAGCAATTTGGCTGGATATTCATTTAAAAAAAATATTACTTGTTGGTTTTTTGGCAACCTAGGATGCGCCCTGTGTCCCACCCACCACGACCTTACAGGACACACCCTAGTCCTAACTCTAAGTGTTTCCTCTGGGGTGAACTCACAACCTTGCCCAAATATTCCAGGTGACCAAGGTGTGCAATGCGCAGAGTTGCGCTCTTGGTCCAACAGAGCTTCCCTGGCCTGTTAGGGTGGCCTCTCCCTAAATGCACAGGCGCTTACGGGTTGCCTTGATGCAGACTATAACAGACTGCAGTATGGGCACATAGCTGATCAGCCCCGCCCAGAGATCTCCACTGGAGCTCGGAACCAACAAAACGACAAAAAGAAAGGTCAACTTTTTACAGATTTTTTTTAATATAGTTTTTGTACAGTTTGCAGTTAATTTCAGATATTTGTTATCAAATTGGTGGGGATTTTCTTTAAAAAAAAATGAAGAAAAATTGTCGTTTTTTTGGCGACCTAGGGTGCGCCCTGTGTCCCACCCACCACAACCTTACAGGACACACCCTAGTCCTAACTCCAAGTGCGTAACTGGGGTGAACTGACAGCATTGGCCATCACCTGTGGAAGCAATTAAAAATGTAAAATCATACCTGTTGGTGACTCCTGTCATCTGTCGTGGTCTCTTCTTTCTGATGATAATCACTTACCTGCAGAAGTCTTGATACTGTAGTGATGTTGTGTCAAGCTGGTGTGTGTGTGTGTGTGTGTGTGTGTGTGTGTGTGTGTGTGTGTGTGTGTGTGTGTGTGTGTACAAATATATACTTATAACTATGCATGACACTTCTCTCATAGTTTAAACAAAGCAAGGCAGAGCTTTCCTACCTCCCTGGCCTCTCCCTGATTGTGCAGGAAAGTTACAGGCTTCCTGGATTATTTGGGCACATAGTTGATCTGTCCCGCCCAGAGTTCTGCACCAGAGCTAGGAACCAATCCAACATAAAGGCCAAATTTTTTTTTTTTTTTTTTTTAAAGAGTTTTTGTATAATATGCTTAGTCCATTTCAAATTCATTGTTTAATGCAATTTGGCTGGATATTCTTTTAAAAAATATATTACTTGTTGGTTTTTTGGCAACCTAGGATGCGCCCTGTGTCCCACCCACCACGACCTTACAGGACACACCCTAGTCCTAACTCTAAGTGTTTCCTCTGGGGTGAACTCACAACCTTGCCCAAATATTCCAGGTGACCAAGGTGTGCAATGCGCAGAGTTGCGCTCTTGGTCCAACAAAGCTTCCCTGGCCTGTTAGGGTGGCCTCTCCCTAAATGCACAGGCGCTTACGGGTTGCCTTGATGCAGACTATAACAGACTGCAGTATGGGCACATAGCTGATCAGCCCCGCCCAGAGATCTCCACTGGAGCTCGGAACCAACAAAACGACAAAAAGAAAGGTCAACTTTTTACAGATTTTTTTTTTATATAGTTTTTGTACAGTTTGCAGTTAATTTCAGATATTTGTTATCAAATTGGTGGGGATTTTCTTAAAAAAAAAGAAGAAAAATTGTCGTTTTTTTGGCGACCTAGGGTGCGCCCTGTGTCCCACCCACCACAACCTTACAGGACACACCCTAGTCCTAACTCCAAGTGCGTAACTGGGGTGAACTGACAGCATTGGCCATCACCTGTGGAAGCAATTAAAAATTTTAAATCGTACCTGTTGGCGACTCTTCAGTCATCTGTCGTGGTCTCTTCTTTCTGATGATAGTCATTTACCTGCAGAGGTCTAGATTTGATATTGTAGAGATGCTGGTCACATGCTGGTGTGTGTGTGTGTGTACAAATGAAAAATGTACAAAGTCAACAATTCACTTCAAAGTAACATATAACTTACCTCCTAACTGTACTTGAAATTATGCTGAAAAGTTATCTCATACTTATCTGAAATTGCTTACAAATGCAAGTATTCATTTAAATTTATAAGAAAGAAAAAAATAAAAAATAATCTCATTTAAATCTTATTTGCGAGTGACTCTTGTTATTTTGTGTATTGTTAATGTGTGTGTTAATTTAAATGTGATTTACATATTTAAGGATTCACTTTGAAAATAACGATTTATCTGACAAGATATACTTATAACTAAAGTACATTTTTGCATTCATTTAACATCTTACTTGTCTTCTGTCATCAGTTGTGGCCTCTACTTCTGACGATGATGACCGCAGATTTCTTGATTTGATATTGTAGAAATGTTATTTTATCACACTTTCCGCTTACTTGAAATCCTTGTACTTCATTTCTTGTGTATGATGGTCACAGACTCCGATTTTTTAGTTTCAGACTTTGATTTCATCCGGAGGATATCAAATGTTTGATATTTTCAGCCGATTTTAGAACACATTTTTTTTTTCATTTGTTATGCGTCTCCAAGCAACAAGAAACTCTGATGTTGATAGTATGGTAACCATAGATACATATACGTATGTATATATATGCAGAGCCATATGGCTCTGTATATATGATGGTAACATCCACTAGGTGGCGCTTCGGTAGCGCGGCCGCCATTTTGCGGTGACAATGCTGACAAAAGCGCACAAAATTAAAGATCGCAATGACTGCAGGGAAGAAGTGTGTGACACGAAAAAGTGCAAAATGTCAGTTAGATTTTTTGCGGATCAGAATCCATCACATCTTACGCACCCAAAATTGGCGAATCTCAGCCACATCAGAAGCGCAATAGAAAATTTCTCAAATCATCATTAACGTTAAATGTTATGACTACTAACGTTACAGTAAATGTTGTATTGTATTATTATATATGTTTTATGTTGTCAATTGTGGAATCTAACCATAAATTTTACTTTTAAGACTGTTGAGCCTGCTTTATTGAGTATTTTATATCCCTGTTAGCCTATATGTTTATTTCCAACATTCCCAATTTTCTCATGCATGTCCTTAATTTAATTTTATATGTTGGTATTAATTCAGCGTTTGTAATGCTAATACTTGAATATAGAAAAATTAAACCGAAACTGACATGGTTTCTAGACAGCAAAGATTGTGTGAAAAATTAATGGAGGACAAAGTCTGTTTTTGATAAGCACTATTTGTAATTTTGTTTTATTGCAATAATAACAAACAAAGATTACAGTACGTACAAAACATACAAAAATGCTTTCAATAATAAACGAGTTATGGTTTAATCATTGACAAGAGTGATATTATACAAAAAGTCTTAAGAAATAAACCAAAAGTGTTTGTCATCAAAAATGTTGTGATTATTTAGGTTGTGTATTTTAGCTCAGTGGTGTAGTGGTGCCTGGAGCAGTGGGTAACGTTATACGCTTCATCAGATCTCTGAACAAGTTTGGTATCAAAATATTTTTCGGAGAAGCCTTTTCAAATTCATAGAGTCTTCTCAAGAAAATCAAAGCATACTGCATGTACCTGCATACTCCACTTATTTAGAACAGTAGTGTGATTTTTTTCTGAGATATTTTGGCACTAGGCCCAAAATAAAATAGGAATATTTTTGCATATTCGGTCACTCACATAATCACAAGCCAATACTCTGTAAAAGCACTGTAGTTGGATCCAACAATTCACTCACGCCTAGACCACATTTCACCAGGTTTTGGTCATGATCGTGGCTGTCACAATATATATATATATATTTAGTAATGTTCCATTTTACACTTTGTATGTTTAAAATATTCACCTTTTTCTTCCTGTAAGAGTGGACATGGCCATTTGTAAATTTTATGGGTTTGGCTTCGTCTCATTCACGTCCAGCTATTTTTAGTTGTACAAAACAGCTCGTTTTGCGGCTTGATATTGCAAATTGGTTTGTTTTACCATGTTATTTTAATGTATTATCTCAATTCTCATCACACTGGTTTGTAGTGTAAACAGTTTTACTGTTTACTGCACGTAATCCTTCTTGTTATTTCCCTACAACGGCCAACCCTATTGAAAAAAAAAAACAGTATATGCTGGTTAGGTAGGTTTTGAGACTGGGATGCTGGTTTTAGCTGGTTTAAGCTGGTCGTAAACTGCTTTATGCTGGTCCTAAAATGGTTTATGCTGATCCTTAGCTGGTTTATGCTGGTCCTAAGATGGTCCTAAACTGATCTCTCTTGCTCAGGACCAGCTTAGGATCAGCGCATGACCAGCATAAACCATTTTAGGACCAGCTTAAACCAGCTAAAACCAGCATCCAAGCATCAAAACCTACCTAACCAGCATATGCTGTTTTTTTTTTCAACAGGGTATGAACCGGAAGTCTCACCCTAAGCTTACAATGCGTTAAATAAAAAGGTGGATAATACTGCAATTGGCTTACCTGCAATTGTAAATTTGATCTTACTGTGCAATGATTTGAGTACTGAATTCGCGCAAAACTCAATGTGTGCGCCAATGTCAGTTATTATGTCCAAAATCACTTTATCAAAACATAAATCTTTAAAGAATGAGTCACACTGGTAAAGCACGTAAACAGAAATATCAATAACGTTACGGCCAAGCCAAAGGAACAAGGACCATATAGGCGACAATCAATGACCAAAATTGATATTCAGTAAACAAAGAGATATTGAGTGACTTAGATTTTAGAGACAATATTTCTACTTACATTGTCTATTTTTACTTCGGCAATGAAAATGGTTTTAAAAGCAACCGTCGCGTCGCCTGCAAGTATTAAAACACAGCTGTAGATTCGTGTTTGTCAATGAGTCAGTGTTCAAAGTACTGGTTGAATAAATAATGATTCAATTATTCACTCATAGAAAAAGTTACTTTGTTGCCCCCTATCGGTGGATAGATGTAACCTGCAGAAATAATTGCTGAAAAACATTTTTAACTATTTTTGCAAGTTACATGAACACTAATTCATAACACAGAAAAGCAGAGTGATAAAATTTGATTAATTTACAATGTGTCCTATATCAGACTACTTCCACAGTTTGATTTTTCAGTTTATAAAGCCATTAAACCACTCGCAACACTTCTAGGTAACAACATACACTGCAAAAAAACGATTTTCTTCCTTAGTATTTTTGTCTTGTTTTCTAGTATAAATATCCAATATAGTAAAGTAAAATGACTTAAGATATTGTGTCTTGTTTTCTGAAAAAAAAAAAGAAAAAAGTTTTTGCTTAAAACAAGCAGAAATATCTGCCAATGGTGCAAGAAATATAATCTTGTTTAGCCTTTGATTTAAGATTATTTTTCTTAGCCCACTGGCAGATATTTTTCCTTGTTTTAAGCAAAAACTAACAAAATTTGGATGTTTTCTCAGAAACCAAGACATAATATCTTAAGTAATTTTATTTGTCAAGTAAATGCATCCTGATTCAAGAATTCTTAGATATTTATACTAGAAAACAAGACAAAAATACTAAGGAAGAAAATCATTTTTTGCAGTGTAGTTGTTAGCGATTTTATTATGGTTAGTTTTCTGGCGTCTTGCCAAACAACATCCATCACAGTAAAAAAATAAATAAATTATAAAATATAATAAATTAAAAAACATAAAAAATATTATATTAATAAGTAATTTAATTATGCAATCAATTAATTATTGCTATATATTTTTAGTTCTTGTCATATTTATTACCATTTTCTAAACTATAGCAAATAATTTTTTTTAAAGGTGTTTGACTTTGAATACATTTTGGTTTGACTGTACTTTCAATACAATGTACGTTGATTTGCTTAAAAGCAAAATGTTAAATACATACATGTAAAAGCCTATCAATATATTAAAATAAATTCACCCTGGTTAACAAAGAGATTCAAGACAAAATTAACCACATTGACCCATCATGAACTTCATGATTTATTCCTTAATATATTTTCAAACAAGCAAATTTTAAACAAAACTGATTATACATTAACAGCTGAGACCAACACAGTATCACAGTTATGCATCGTTCATCCATCGGTGGATTTAGTTATCAAAAAATGTGAGTATGAATGGGTCATCTGGGTTTATCTGTGTATCAACAAGGACATCTAGTGGACACAGTAGGAATTGGGTGCTTTAATAGCACTAGCACCTTTAAACTGCCTCTATGCAGCTATTTTTCACATACAAAATTGAATGCACTTTAAAGTTGAATGATAAAAATAGTTACATTTTCTAAGTGTTTTAAAAAGGTATAAAAAGTTGTGGATGTCACTTTTTACATTTGACAACTCAAAATCAACAATTAACCGCACATCATTTATCTGCTAATATTCTATTATTAGAGTAACTAATTAATAAAAGGGTGAATAAAAACACATTTTAGTAACAATAGATTTACCCAGTAACACGAGACAAGTTGACAACTACCTGGCAAATACAAAATAAATATACACAAATAAAAGAAACGGACGCATTAGACATTATTGTTCATCATGTGATCTATTCCTGTTCTCCTGCCAAATTCTCCCCAGCTCGTCCAGCTCTGTATCAGTGAACGCTGCCTGTCCCCAGTTGGTCATTTTAGTGGGACACTTGCTGCCTGTGAAATACATGAAAAACATGAATCTGGTGCTTTTGGGAAAGCTATCGGCTATTTGAGAAAGGTTACACTCTGTCACCTGGTGGAATGATTCGAAGTAGGCCCTCATGTTTAGAGACTTTGTGCTTCCAGTTTTTTGTTTTGTTAGATGCCCGTTCCAGTTTTCTTGTAACGGCCTGAAAAACAATAAAAGTCACTAAAAATTCTGATCATTTAAGGTAACTTAAAGAAACAGTACACCCCCAAATACAAACTTGCTCAAAATTTATTCATCAGATGCAGATGAGTTTGTTTCTACATCAAAACAGATTTAGAAACATTTAACATTGCATCACATGCTCACCAATGGATCCTCTGCAGTGAATGAGAGTCTAAATAGCTGATTAAAAACATTGCAATGATCCACAAGTAATCCTCATGAATCCAGTGAGGTGAGAAGCTGCATGTTCATCATTAAGATGTTTTTAACCTGTTAACGCTGATAAGTCCCCTATCCATTAAATTGCTTTCTCTAGTGAAAAAGTTGGCTTATCTGAATCAGGAGAGAAATCTGCACGACAAGCGTTAACGTGCTGCGTTAACGTGAGACTCTTATCGGGCGATAAAAAAAAATATCGCCGTTAATCTATTCTCAAAGTTGGGTTGGGAGCTGGGTCTATACTACGCAAGCTAAGATGACGTTCACCTTGATATTTTAGCGCGGATGTATACCTAGCCGAATTGCACTGTAGGGGGCGAGAACGAGTCTTCGAACCTGTGTGTATTAGTGATGCGCGGGTCGGGGTTTTTTTCAACCCGCGGGTCCCGCAATTATGAAATTATTTAGCCCGCCCCAGCCCGCCCCGCAGTACTGTGTCTATTTTTACAACCCGCCCCGCCCCGCACCCGCGACAATTAAATAGACATACTATGCATTGTAATGCAAATGAAAACCGAAAGTGCTTTTCGCCCTTTAAACTGGCAACAATACTGTACGATTATGAATATGAACCATAAATCAAATCATATTAATAACAAGATAATCAGTGGTGTAACGTTAGTGGTGCCGGAAGAAATGTGGGTATATATGCTTCATTTATGAATATCGGTTTGAACTTTCTATTTGAACGCATTCGTTTACTGGATCCTTGGACTGAAAGGTTTAAAGGTTCACTGGTTTAAGGAAGTTCTGATCATGAAAATCTGCTTCTTTTTATTTGTAAGATATTGTGTTCGTTATTATGTACTGTTTAAAATGACTAGGGTGCAGGACGCAGCGGGCGCAATACATTTCAAAGCAAGCCGGCGCCACAGTCCTGACTACATCATTGCTGTCTTTATTGTGTGTTTTTAGCGAATATTTACATTCATTCACATATGACTGGATGTGGTTGACTGTCATGATTTTGGCTAATGCAGGATAATGCGCATCAGAGGAGATTTAAATACGCATAGCACCAGGCCAGCAGAGCTGAATGTGAGTTCGCTTGATGCGCTTGTGGCTGGCAGCGGGAGCTGCTTGGCGCTTTCGTGACGTGACGTGTTGATAACCTTATTAAAGAACTTAATAAAATATGAAAATAGATATTCCCAAATATGTAATATAGGCTATAGGGGATTGCACGCAACATACATTTATTTTTTTTAATTTTATTTTGTTTTTAATGACCCGCCCCAACCCGCCCCGCAAATAAAGTGACAGTTTCTTTACCCGCCCCAACCCGACCCGCGGGTTACCCGCGGGGCCCGCGGGTTATGAGACGACCCGCGCATCACTAGTGTGTATGCCTACTGTGAAATTACCACATCAAGCATGACGTGCTAACATGGATGCAGCTATGAAACCGCCGGGTTTGCTTCAGGGCAGGTGCATTGCTAGACCCTTTTTACTGGGGCACGTGCCCTAGTGAAAATCTGCTGTACCCCAGTAAAATCTCAAGTTTTAATTTGATAATCCCGAAATAAAGACATTAAACTATATGCAACAACTGAATTGACGCTTGTGAAAGCAACGCAGTTTAACTATGCACGCAGATATCCATGCCCGTGCGCGTCTGTGTATTTAACTGCAACGCGTACTCCCGCAGCCTTTTATGCAGAAGTACATGCAGTGTAGGAATAGTTGGTTACACAAGTTTGTACAGTTAATTGTGTTGTAAATGCAATTGTCAAACAGTTTGTGATGCATTTTGGAAACAGGAGATGAGCCCCTGGTCTAATGTACGCCACCTGGCTTGAGAAACCCGTTCTCAAAGACTTACTTTTAGTCATTATTTGGGTAGCACACATATCCTGAATGCCTTCGGCAGAATTCAAATTAGCCATTTTAATCTAGATTAATTCCAAGATTACAGTGAGATTAATCTAGATTAAAATAAATTAATCTATGCCCACCACTAGTTATTATGCATAATGGAATAAAATGAAAACATCTTGAATAGATTTGTTTCTTACAAACATGCAGCTTTTCACTTTATAGGATGTTAACCAATGGAATATAGTTGTGTGGATCACTTGTGGATTATTGTAATGTTTTTATCAACTCTCATTCTGACGGCACCCATTCACTGCAAAGGATCCATTGGTGAGCAAGTGATGCAATGCTAAATTTCTCCAAACCTGATGAAGAAAATCTCATCTACATCTTGCATGGCCTGAAGGTAAGTATATTTTTACCAGTTTTCATTTTTGGATGACCTATTCCTTTAAGTTTAAAACTACCAACAACACATTAAATGGCTGTTCTATCTAATGAGATAGACATCTACGCTAAAGAAGCTAAATTAAATATGTTGGCAAGCAAATAGTTCAATTTATAAAAATAGTTGAATTTATAAAAATGACCCCATTCAAAAGTGTATGCCCCCTTGATTCTTAATACTGTGTTGTTACCTGAATTTTTTTGCGTAGTCCCTTGTTTGTCCTGAACAGTTACTGCCTGCTATTTATTTTTCAATACATTTTTTCTTATTTTGCTTAAATATAATATTTGAAACCGCTACCTTGTATTCCTCTTGCGCCCCCTCTCTCTGTCTTGTAAGGATCTCCAGCTGCTCCTGTGCAGCCCTCAGGGCAAGTTCCTTCTCTGTCCGCTCCCTTTCCAGCTCTTCTTTCTCTTTCTGGGACTGGGATAAGATTTCTAGCTGCTGCTTGTGAATCTGCTCTAATTCATGCCTCTTGCTTGCCTCTTCTTGTAGCAGCCTGCAAATAAAATACACAAACGTTCTGCATAATGCAGTGCCCCAAAACATTGACAATAAGACGTGTATTCTCAATGTTGTGTGTTGGTGCACTGCACCTGGCCTGCAGTACGCGCAGAGCTTCTTCATCGTCTTTGGCCTGCCTCTCGTCATCTAATGCCTTTTTCAGTTGACGGTACATTTCTTCCAGTTCCTGCATGCGCTGCCAGTACTGCTCCACTTCATTGGCTTTTTCAACCACCTGCTCTTCCATCTGCATTCGAGCCTAAGAAGCAATTTTACATTTCTTTATCAGGCCTGTTCTTCACAGCCTGTGTTTTAAGCTCATTAGCATAACGGCTGACTGACTTCTGCAGAATTTCTACAGAAACTATATCACACATTATTTTTCCTTCTTTAATTAGAAAGGAGCTGAGTGGATCAACATGTTCACTGCAAAAAATGAAATTAGCATTAGTTCACTTTCAGCTGATTTTTTTGAGGAAAGCATCTAGGATTTTTCTACATATAGTTAAAGATTTATTGTGTGGCATTTTTGCCTTTATTATTGTTATAGTGTTTGTTAATTAAATGTAAGTTAAATTACAGTCTTGTATGTATAAATGGTGAGTTCTGTGTTGTCAAATCAGATGCTGTTACGTAATCACGTAGGGATTAGTTGGCTGTTTTGTTTATATTAACTCTATATCTGAACAGAATCGGTCACAGCAGACACATTTAAAACACATGCATACCAAAAAGAAACGTAAATGCATCTCAGCTGACAACTTGTGACTGAATACCCGAAGGGTTACTCCACTTCCAAAGATAAAGATTTCCTGATAGTTTACTCAACCCCATGTCTTTCAAGATGTTCATGTCTTTCTTTCTTTAGTTGCAAAGAAATTAAGTTTTTTGAGGAAAACATTTCACGTTTTTTCCTCCATATAGTAGACTTCAATGGTGCTCAACAAACTGAAAGTTAAAAATGCAGTTTCAGTGCAGCTTCAAAAGGCTCTACATGATCCCAGCTGAGGAAGAAGGGCCTTATCTAGAAATGATCAGGTATTTTCTAAATTTTTTTTTTACAATTTATATACTTTTTAACCTCAAATGCTCGCCTTGTCTAGCTCTACAATGTGCATGCATATTCTATGCACTCCGGTTCAATACACGTAGGGTATATCGAAAAACTCCCATCTCATCTTCTCCTCCAACTTCAAAATCGTTCTACATTGCCGACCCAGTGTTTACAAAGTGAAAATGCAAAGAAGGTCAAACGCCCTTTACAAAAAAAGTAAAACAGTGATGTAGGACTATTTTGAAGTTTGAGTAAAAATGGGATGTTAGTTTTTCGACATACCCTAACTGTCTTGTGCACAGAGTACACATGAGCATCGCATAGATAGACAAGACAAGCATTTGTGGTTAAAAAGAGTATTAAGTGTATTAAGTGCTTACAGATAATTAAGTCATTTAAAAATGCTTATAGATCACTTACATTACTTAATGCATTAAATAAGATAGTAAAATAAATCTTTATTGCTCTATTCACAGACAAATACCTAAATTAACTCAAATTTACGTACTGTACTAGTAATATAGTTTTATATATATATTTTTTACAAATACTTATAGATCATTAAAATTGTTTTTACAAACCCTAAAAAACTACAACAAGATCTTATTTGTTAACATTAGTTTACTAAAATAAACTAACAATGAAAAGTATGTTTTTACACCATTTATTAATCTTTGTTAATGACAGTAACTGTTCATGTTAACTCACAGTTCTTTAACTAATGTTAACAGATACAACTTTAAATTTTATTTTATTATGCATTTGTAAGTTTTGAACTTAATTTTAACTTAGAGTATAAAATTCTATATAAATATTGTACATTTTAAGTAATATTGTTAGTTAATTTAACTGAAACTTCGATGTAAAGTTTTATATATTGTTCTGTGTGTGTTTCTTGATGTTTTGGATTAACCCTTTCATCGATGTAACCCTTAAAACCAGACTGTCAGAGGGTTACTGTAAATATATGTGCCCGCTGTGCACCGTTTTCCTGATGCATTTCCTGATGGTGGCTTGGGCCCGTCATCGCTGCTTGCAGCTATATTTAACCTCCAATCCTTTGAGCACCACTGAAATCACTGTTTTGCTTTAAAACCTTAATTTCTTTGCGAATGAAAAAGGAAAGACATGAATATCTTGGATGACATGGGGGTGAGTAAATTTTCAGGAATTTTTTTATTTTGGTAATCCTTGTGAAGTAATCCTTTAATACCCTGAAAACAGGGCTTCCTTCTCTTGCTTGATTTCCAGTGTATTGTTTATAATTTGCAGGCATCGGAAATCGCTATCAATATGCAAGAGGCTCTAGGTCCTTTAAGGAGAGGTTAGATGTCTGTTAGTGGGACTTTAATGTTGTAGTTACCATTTTCTCTTGCTCAAGGTCTCGTCTGTATTGGTCTAGTAGTTCTGTTTGGGCCTGAAGTCTTCTCTGTTCCTCCAAATCACCCCTCGCTGATGCTTCCTGCATGTTCTACCACACCAAGACAAAATGAAAGCATACAAGGCTTCTGTAAACCAGATTAGATGCCAAATACAGGAAGAAAAACATAAAATAACAACCAGACTTCATTCACTGTTCCAGATTCAATTGACGGAAACTGTATCAACAAAAGCATTTCAATTCATTCCTCAATTTGAAAAAATACATCTTTACAATAATGCACTTGCAGTGGAAGGAGCAGCAATGTGCGTATTAACATGCTTAATATTGTTTGGAAAATAGGTTACACTTTATTTTAAGGTGTCCTTGTTAGAGTGTAATTATTCATTTAAGTAAATTAATGTAGTTACTATATGGTTAGTTAGGATTAGGGCTTGGTTTAGAGTTATTTATTAATGTAATTATGCATAATTTATTGTTATTATAATAGGAAGTACATGTAAAAATGTGTAACAAGGATACCTTAAAATAAAGTGTTACCCAAAAAAATGCTGTAAAGTGGTCTAGAATGCATTTTTTCATTATCGTGTGCATAGTGTGAAAGTTTCCAAGATACACAGATTTGCATGGTTGACACAGGAGATAAAAATCACACTATTCTCCTGCTGCCAAGGAGTAAACTTATTTCCTGCTTCACAAGCAATAAAGTACTGCTTAATGAAAGTACTATCCCTTGAGATTGAAGATATCAAACAGGAACTAGTGACTGTCAAAACAGCCTGTACACAGGAAGTGTGGCTTCATTTCTCAGGAGTGCTCTTTTGCAGGTGTCCTAAAATAAAGAATTTACATAAGCAAAGCTGTTTTTTAAGTTATATTTTTGGGCGCTTTTTTGACTGTTGAGGAGAGCCACTAGAAGCCACAAGGCTATGCCTTTGACAGCAATTTTTGCTTGTATTAACAGAAAACAAATTCTAGAAATATCTACACATTTAGCCTCAGTTAAGAGCTTCAGTAGGATCTGCTTTCTTTTTACTGTCAAACAGGATTCCAAGAATCAAAAATGTAACATGAAAACTAATTAAAGGTTTAACATGGAAGAAAACAGACAAGGATGTGAAACTTTAACACATTACTAATAGTGTGACCATTACTAATGGTGTGCTATAAACCATGTCAGTGAATGAAAATGAGACGAAAGGGGAACTGACTGCAACAGTGAAAAGAGAACAAAATGAAAATATGTTTTAATAGAGAGTTACTGCGAATTTCATAACTCAAAGGTAAATCCCCAGTTTAAAAGTGAGTTTTTGTTTCCACCCCGTCTGAAACACCACTAAAGTAGTTTAAATAAACCTTTATTTGCTCATTCAATGACTCAAGGAGGGTCACGGTACCTTGCTCAAGGCCTCCAGCTGAGCCTGCTTGCTCTCGTTGGCCAGCTGCAGTTGTCTCATTCTGTTCTCCATGGACTCCTGTTCAGCTTTCATCCTGTTTCTCAGCTCCCTGCGTTTCTGTCTAGATTCTCGGTGTGGGGAGGAAAGGCCCTGCCTTATGCGGGCAATACAGTCCTGGATGGCTGAAAACACATGATGAACACATGAAGTTGTGGATGTACAAATATTATCACAGTCCAGAACCAGCACAGATGTGCAGTACCTTGAATCCACTCCTGTTTTGCCTTTTTATCCGATGCACTGATCTCAAAACTTTTTTCAACACATTTTACAATAAAGAGGTTCTTCTTTGCATCCTTGTCTGGTAAAGACTGCAAAGACAAAGCAATTTAGATATTTAAAGGGGTAGTACACACACCAAAAAATACAATTCTGTCAACATTTTTTCACTATTATGGAAGCTTGTTTCTGCCACCGAATTAAAAATAAAAAAGGCAATTGCGACTTTTATCTGACAATTCTGACTTTTTTTCTCATAATTGCATTATATAAACTCGAATTTTGCCTTTTTTTTGGAATTGAAATTGCCAGATATAAAGTCACAATTCAGACTTTTGTCTCAGAATTGCATGATATAAACTCACAATTGCAAGAATTAAGTCAAAATTGCAAGATAAAAACCTGCAATTCTCACTTTATTTTGTGAGTTTGTATCTTGCAATTCTGAATTTTTCTCGCAATTGCGAGTTTTGATCTGTAATTCTGACTTTTTTCTTAGAATTATGAGATAGAAACTCACAATTGTGAGTAATAAAGTGCAATTTTAAGACTGCAATTGCGAAAAAGACTGCAATAACTGCAATTGCGTGTTATAAAGTCAGAATTGTGAGTTATAAAATCACAAGTGTGAATAGATATGAACTTGTAATTCTGAGATAAAAAAAAGGCAATTCTAACTTTATTTCTCAGAATTGCGAGTTTGTATCTTGCAATTCAGATTTTTTTTCTTAAAATTGTGAGATATAAACTCGCAATTGTGAGAAAAGTCCAATTTTGAGGGGGAAAAGAGACTGATAACTGCAACTGTGTGTCATAAAGTCAGAATTGTAAGTTATAAAATCACAAGTGTGAAAAGTCACAATTGCAAGATATGAACTAGAAATTCTGAGAAAAAAAGGCAATTCTAACTTTATTTCTCAAAATTGCGAGTTTGTATCATGCAATTCTGACTTTTTTCTCGCAATTGCGAGTTTGTATCTCACAATTTTGACTTTTTCTCACAATTTCAAGTTTGTATCTCGCAATTCAGATTTTTTTCTCAAAATTGTGAAATATAAAATCGCAATTGTGAGTAAAGTTTAATTTTGAGGGCGAAAAAAGACTGATAACTGCAATTGTGTGTTATAAAGTCAGAATTGTGGGTTATAAAATCACAATTTTGAGAAAAAAAGGCAATTCTAACTTTATGTCTTGCAATTCTGACTTTAATAGTCTGAACAACAAGATTGTATCATGCAATTCTCAGAAAAAAAGTAAGAATTGCAAGATGTAAACTCACAATTGTGAAGAAAAAAATCAGAAAGTCAGAGATAAATTTTACCATTTTTTTTTTAATTCAGTAGCGGAAACAGGCTTCCATACACTACTATGTTGTTCCAAACCTGTATGATTTCTTGTCATAGCCTTTGTTTCTATTCAGGCTTTCATTATTTTAACATTTAAATATAACTTGTTATGATGATATTGTTATCTTATGTATCTTGAGGTGTCAAGTTTGTACAGTAAATGCAAAATATCTCTTTATGATTTTTGGTGGATAACAACTTAAAGGGATAACCAAAAATGAAAATTCTGTCATCATTTACTCATCTCAAGTTGTTCCAAAACTGTACTGAGGATAATTTTCCAATATTCTTAAAATATCTTATTTTGTGCTCAACCGAAGAACTAAAACTCATATATATTTGGAACGACATGAGTATGAGTGAATAATCGATGATAGAAAACAGCAAATTACAGAATTCTCAATTTTGGGTGAACTGTCCCTTTACATTTGGGTATTTTCTTCATGCAACACTATCACACAACTTGCAATTTAGTGCATAAGTCGTAAGGGATACTTTTATGATCTTTTAGGATCTTTTTTCATGACAGTCCAAATACCCATCAACTTTTATTGTATGGAAAATGGCAGCTTGGACATTCTGCTAAACATCTGCTTTCACAGGAAAACATACAGGGCTAGATCCAAATGAAATGGAAGCTTAATTCTGCCAGAGAATAGAAAAATAAAAAAGGTAATTAATTTTTAAATTTACCTTTTTATTTAGAATTTTTCTCAGAATTGTGAGATAAAAAGCTTTGGCAGAAATCTGACCATGGACCACAAAACCAGTCTTAAGTAGCATGTGTATATTTGTAGCAATAGCCAAAAATACATTGTATGGGTCAAATTGATTCTTTTATGCCAAAAATCATTAGGATATTATGTAAAGATCATATTCCAAGATAATATTTTGTAAATTTCCTACCATAAATATATCAAAACTTAATTTTTGATTGGTAATATGCATTGCTACAAAACTTCATTTTGACAACTTTAAAGGTAATTTTCTCAATTTAGATTTTTTTCACCCTCAGATTCCAGTTTTTTTAAATAGTATCTTGGCCATATATTGTCCTAACAAACCATACATCAATGGAAATCTTATTTATTCAGCTTTCAGATGATGTATACATCTCAATTTAAAAAACAATTGACCCTTTTGACTGGTTTTGTTCTCCAGGGTCACAAATAAGCTCCTATAACATGAGGGTGTGTAAATGATGACAATGATCTGGTGTGTTTTAACTAGAAAATGCCTTTAAAATTCAACTTGATTTCAACAAATGCTTTAACAAATATTCTGGTTTTACCTCAACACAGCAGTTGCGATCAAGCGAAATACATCCCTTCTGCTCTACGAGGTCTTCACTCACATAATAGGATATGTAATTGAGATGGAGCTCAAACCATCGCTCTGTCCAGTTCTTCCTCTTATGACCTTTCTTCGTCATATAGCCCTTTTTGAATAAAAAAACATGAATTGACTATAACTGACAACTTTTAAACACCTGCCTCTCTTGTATGGACAACAGATTCAATAAAACACATGAACATAAACCCCTACCTGCTTTATAACATCCATTACAAGCTCCTGATAGACCTCACTGATGCCCATGGAGAGAGTCTGAGGGTTTATGCCCTTGGTGAAATGACCCATGCCAATAAGCTCAATCAGTTCCCAAGCATTCAGATGCTTTTTCTTTGCACTGAGTTGCATTCTGTAGTCATCAAACCTGCCCTCGTTCCAACTGCAACCCATTGCTCCAAACAGCTTGCGCAGGAAGTACTCAAGCTGTTACAGTACAAATATACAGCATTATTTCTATTTGATATCATGTAATTGGAAAAGGATATATATTTAGAACACACTAAAACCACTAGAACCAACCTCTTCTGTGACGATGTGCAGTGGATATTTATCTTCGGACAGAAAGTTGAAGATGCACCAGACCTTGTAGGTATCACTTCCTGAGATAAGCAGATGTTTGCTACTGATGTGCTTTGGTGCAGATAAAGTCCAGCACATCTTATTCAGCTCGCTGAAGTCAAAGTTGGCCTGGACCTGCCATTAAAATATTCAAGCATTCATTTAGGGCTACAATTATAAATGTTTTTGCTGAATTAATATGCAGATGCTTTAAAGGGGTAGTTCACTTTCAGAACAAAAATGTGCAGATAATTTACTCACCCCTTCGTCATCAAAAATGTTCATGTACTTCTTTCTTCAGTCCATAAGAAATCATGTTTCTTCAGGAAAACATTTCAGGATTTCTCTCCATATAATGGACTTCAATGGTGCCCAAGTTTGAACTTCCAAAATGCAGTTAAATGCAGCTTCAAAGGGCTCTAAATGATCTCAGCCAAGGAAGAAGGGTCTTATCTTGCATAACAATTGGTCAATTTCTAAACAAACCAACAATTAATATACTTTGAACCTCAAACACTTGTATGGTCTATGTTTGCATATGTCAAAAAGTCTCATCTCATTTTTTTTCCCCAACTTCAAAATCATCCTTCATCGCTTCAGATGTAAAGTGTTTATACAGTGAACATCAAACGCCCTTTACAAAAACAGCAATGCAGGACGATTTTAAAGTTGAAGAAGAATATGAGATGAAAGTTTTTCAACATACTCTTACTGTATTGACCTGAATTACACAAACCCATGCACATTGCAAAGAGGACACAAGACGATCATTTGAGGTTAAAAAGTATATAAATTGTCAATTTGTTTAGAAAATGAAAGATCGTTTTGCTAGATAAGACTCTTTTTCCTCGGCTGGGATCGTTTAACTGCATTTTTGAAGTTCAAACTTGGGGGCACCATAGAAGTCCACTTTATGGAGATAATTCCGGAAATGTTTTCCCTCAAGAAATATAATTTCTTTACAACTGAAGAAAGACAGACATGAACATCTTGGATGACAAAGGGGTGAGTACATTTTCTGTACATTTTTGTTCTTTTTTTAAGTTTGTCTTGTGTTTACTAACTGCAAGGTTTTTTTTATAAACTTTTTTGATACCAGAAATTTTGTACCAGTGAATACAGCAACCATATTATTTAGTAGTCAGTCACTATACAGTTTTTGACCAAAAAAATGCCACGAGAGCTGTATAATAACATGGTAATATGTGGTAAAACATGGCCAATGAAAATGAATAGCAATGAATGTCAATGCATAAAAGCAAGCTGGACAAGAGGATCAGTTCTTGTCCAAACTAAACATCGCAATTGGTGAAGAAATGTGATCTATAAGCGAGTATGTCAGAAACAGTTGATCTTATGGGGTTTTCACACATGAAAGTGTCTACACTTTACTGAGAATGGTGTAAACAACCAAAAACATCTAGTAAGTAGCAGTTCTATGGAGAAAAACGCCTTGAAGACAAGTCAGAGAAGAATGGTCAAACAGGTTTGAGCTGACAGGATGGCAACAGAAACTTTTACAGAAGTTATAACCACACGTTTCAGCAGAGCTACAGAGAAAAGCATTTCTTAATGCACAACATGTCAAACTGTGAAGTTGAAAAGAAACAGAAGAGCTCTACAGGTTCCACTGCTATTAGTTAAGAAAAGGACCTAAAACTACCTATTCACTTCCAAGAAGAAAATGTATAGAAATGTATTTTTTGCACTTTAAGAAAAAGTTTTCTTTTTGTCTTTCGAATTAGAAAAATAAGCAACACTACAGTAAATAAGTGCAATTTACAGACTAAGATAAGTAGAATCTAAATGTATATATATATATATATATATATATATATATGTATATGTATGTGTGTGTGTGTGTGTGTGTGTGTGTGTGTGTGTGTGTGTGTGTGTGAAATTGATTAATCGCAACCAAAATAAAGGTTAATATAGTTAATATATGTCTGTACTGTATATTTATATGTATATATAAACACACACACATATACATATATATACATATATATATACATACATATATATATATATATATATATATATATATATATATATTTATTAAAGAAATAGATGTTACACTGACTGTATATATTTATATATAATATAAATCTTTTATATATATATGATAATATTTAATGTTTGGGATTCAATCAAGATGCCAAACTTGTGGAGTTTCTTCTTAAAAGGTATAGGCTAAACTCACAATGGCAAAAAAAATAAATAAATAAAAATGGCAAAAGAGGTATGTGACCCTGGACCACAAAACCAGTCATAAGGTTAAATTTTACAAAACTGAGATGTATTCATCATATGAAAGCTCAATAAATAAGCTTTATATTGATGTATGGTTTGTTAGGATAGGACAATATTTGGCCGAGATACAACTATTTGAAAATCTGGAATCTGAGGGTGCAAAAAAATCAAAATATTGAGAAAATCACCTTTAAAGTTGTCCAAATTAAGTTATTAACAATGCATATTACTAATCAAAAATTACATTTTGATATATTTATGATAGGAATTTTACAAAAAATCTTCATGGAATATGATCTTTACTTAATTTCCTAATGATTTTTGGCATAAAAGAAAAATCTATAATTTTGACCCATGCAATGTATTTTTGGATATTGCTACAAATATACCCCAGCGACTTAAGACTGATTTTGTGGTCCAGGGTCACAAATTAGTCTTGTAAGTGATGCAAGTAGTGCACAAACTGCATACGTCACCTTAAACAGTATAACATTTTGAACAGTCACTTAATTTACACAAAAAATTTAATTAGCCCATTATTTACTCACCTTCCAGGTATCCTAGGTGTATATGTGTGTCATCTTTCAGACAAATTATTTATATAACTCCAATTGGAGTTATATAAATAATTATACTGGAACTTCCAATCTCTGTAATGGCAATAGGTGGGTGTTTCTCTTCATCAGTCCAAAACAAGTCCAATAAAGCACATTCATCCATAATAAAAAAGGCATCACATGGCTCGGGGAGTGACCAAATCTATGCATTTTTGTAAGAAAATGTCCATATTTAAAACGTCATAATCACTTTAATCTAGCTTGTGCTAACAGTCCTACACGGAAGCCATCCCAGGCAAATGACATCGGAACTGCGTATGAGCCGCTCAGAAGTGACGAATGTGAACGCGCAGTGAAAAGACTAAAACAAAACAACGGTCATGGACTAGAAGCACAAAATGAGGATTTGAGAAGAAAAATGTTGGAGGAGTTCGATATAAGCCAAAAGGAGACTGGTTTTCCTTTGCTAAAGTAAGGAAACTTTGCTCCTGTAAACAAACGTTGGTTTCCATGAGATTAGCGGTGCATGAGCAACACATACGTCCTGTGTCATCCACCCGGAGCGGCTTACGTGCACAACAGTTAGCGGAAGCTACAGAAAAGTGATTATTACATTTTAAATATGGATTTTTTATTTTTACAAAAATGCATCGATTCGCTACAGGAGGCCTTTTATTTACCCCGCGGAGCTGTGTGAGGCACTTTTTATTACGGGTGGAAACACTTTATTGCACTTGTTTTGGACTGTTGACAAGAAACACCCACCCATTGCCATTTTAGAGCTTGGAAGTGGCAGGATAAATTTTAATATAACTCTGAAAGAAGAAAGTCATTAACACCTAATATGCATGGAGGGTGAGTAAATAATGGGCTAATTTTCATTTTTGGGTAAACTACTTCTTTAAGTCTGAAACGGGTCATTCATCGGATGCAAAATTCACTTTTACATGTTGTTTGAACATAAATACATTCAAGACACTGATGCTGGCCTATAGGACAGCCACCGGCTCATCACCTGCCTACCTCCACTCACTACTACGCATCTACACTCCCTCCAGAAGTCTGAGATCCTCTAGTGAAAGACGCCTCATTGTACCACCACAGAGAGGCATGAAATCACTTTCCAAAACATTCTCCTTCAACGTCCCTGCCTGGTGGAATGATCTTCCCACCCCCATCCGGAACTCAGACTCCATAACTGTCTTCAAGCGACTGCTGAAAACGCATCTTTTTCGACACTATTTGACTCAATTAAAAAAAAAAAAAAAAAAAAATTCTTCTCCTCTCTTTCCTGATCTTCCCTTTCTAGCCCGTACTCATCTAACAACGCCTGATATATGGTATTTTTGAGCACTTCCTATATCGATCTGCCTCCTTAGGATGAATCACTTGTTGTATTCCTCAATTGTAAGTCGCTTTGGATAAAAGCGTCTGCTAAATGAATAAATGTAAATGTAAATACATGTGTCTTGGCAGTGTGTATACACATCCACCCTACAGTATAATGAGTCCACCACTGTTTTGACACCCGAGCAGGAGAAGAATGCAATTGAGGTGTTCTGTTGTTGGATGTAATGAAGTAGGTTGACCATACGTTCTTTTTTTTCACAGACACGTCCTCTTTTTGGAATTAAAAAAATGTGTCCGGCCTTGCACGGGGCTGTTTTCTAAATCCCACTCCTGCAAACATTCTAATATTTAATATAATTTTCACGCATTTAATCGCTATTAATATGCAGAGTATTTAAATCACTTTGGTTGCAGCTCGTGTTGGATGTAGGGTTACCAAATACGCATTTTTTCCATGGAATTGTGCTGATTTTAAACTGTTGCAGTGGGTTGATTTTCCCCCATGGGTTAAATGTTTGAAATATTACATAAATTCCATTAAACTAAACTGCTTGTATTGAAACATTTTGTTTTCTACCTGTGATAAAACTGTGGTAGATATTAGTTTTGTGAAGGATGGCCACTGTGGTAGGAAGCTTTTTAGCTGTGTTTATGAATCATCAATCTGCATAACGGTGACTGTAAAATATGTCGTTTTGGTATGGAAATGACTCGGGTCGCTGTGAACAGAGCTGTTTTTGACAAGGTAAAAAGGGTGTTGTTTTACATAACCAATGAAAAATTTTAACCAAAGTATATTATATACTTTATTAAGAACCTAAAGAATCTTGTCAACTTATTCACAATGGGCATCCAAAGACCCCTTTAAATGTTTTCTGTATTTCTATTTTCAGTAAGAGACAGCTAAAAAAAAAAAAATATTAATACGTGAGTAACAAGTCTCATGCCCCATGAGTCACAAGTCACGGCTCATGGATATTAACTTCCCTACAGTCGTAGTATTAGACGTAGTATTTAAGGTCACATCTTATTTCGTAGTTACAACCTTTTTATTCATTCCTATTTTAAATCATGTTTAATATTAAATTTAAATAAATAATGATTGAACTCATCAATGAAATAATACATTGTTGGAGTAGGCTCCAAAAGTTTGAGACCACTAGTGAAGATGCTTATATTTTATAATACAAATTAAGCAGTTTGAGTTAAAAGTGCACATGAATTTCAGAGCTTGATTATTTTACATGTTGCGCTTTTGCTTTAATGACAGGATAGTTTTATCCAGCAGCAGAATGAGTTGCATGATCAATTTGACAAATTTACTTATTTGATTAGTATACATAAATAGTATGTTTTATCTTTTTTTTTTTATCTTCTGTGGCATAACCTTCATTTATTCATTTTCTTATTTAAATTAGATTTTGAATCCAAGATTTTGGACCCCACAGTATCAGTCTTGGTACAGAACAACAGACAGATACAAAAAAATAATATATGCCTACACTCTTAAAAATAAAGGTGCTTTAAAATGTTCTTCACAGTGATGCAAAAGAAAAAACATTTTTGGTTCCACAAAGAACTATTCAGTCAAAGGTTCTTTAAAGAACCATCTCTTTCTTACCTTTTAATGTTCTGAAGAACCTTCTTTCGTCACAAAGAACCTTTTGTGAAACAGATGTTAATGGTTCTTTATGCAACCATTTAGACAAAAAAGGTTCTTCTATGGCATCGTGAAGCACCTTTATTATTAAGAGTGTACGTGAGTCATGGGATTTAATGTGTAACCTTATTCCAGAGGAAATGACAAACATCTATTTTAAGACAAAAACTTGTGCTGGGGATGGCGAGAGCGACAATGTAACATTATATTTCTGAGTGTGCTTCTTTGGGACGAGAACAAATCACAGTATTGTCATCATAAAACATACCAGAGTGAACAGCAATACAGCAATCAGGCTGCACTTTGATAAAAGACAGTGTATTTATTACCTTACTAAGTATGAACATGTTAAGGTAGGGCATGTATCCTTGTGTTGACACTGGTCCTTCATCATCATCTTTAAAGTGCTCCTCCAGGGCTGAAGTGTTATGAGGGATTTTCATTATGGTGCACAGGTTGTGAGACAGCACCTGGAGAGAGACGGACAGCAAATGTAGACCGCTTGAGTTCAATCATAAAGCAAAATAAGATCAAGCGTCTACAAACATCATGCTTATTTACAAATGTTGTTGATATATTTAGTCATCAACATGGAATAATACTAAGGATAAAGCAGCTTCTCGTGGTTACTTCATCTTCTAAGTTGATCAAATATCCAACTTTGCATAAAGTGATAATCTAAAATATTAGTTTCTTTCAGTTTCTTCACTTCAGTGCACATGCATCTGCATACACCCCAGAGAAAGTCTTGCAAGACTGATCAAGCGTTCTTCAAACATTTGTGACCCTGGACCACAAAACTAGTCATAAGGGTAGTTTTTTTTTTTTTTTTTTTTTTTTTAGCAAATTGACATATAGATAATGTGAAAGCTGAATAAATAAGCTTACCACTGACAATATTTGGCTGAGATACAACTATTTGAAAATTTTGAATCTGAGGGTGCAAAAAAAAAAAAATCCAAATTTTAAGAAAATTGCCTTTAAAGTTGTCCAAATTAAGTTAGCAATGCACATTACTAATCAGAAGTGAAGTTCTTATATATTTACAATAGGAAATTTACAAAATATCTTCATGGAACATGATCTTTACTTAATATTCTAAAGATTTTTGGCAAGAAAAAGCGATAGTTTTGACCCACACAATGCATTTGTGGCTATTGCTACAAATATACCTGTGCTACTTAAAACTGGTTTTGTGGTCCAGGGTGACATTTATCATTTAGTCTGTGACTCTCTCTCCTCATCTAATATTATCTTCTGCAAATATCTGTTGAAAAAAAAAAAAAAAAAAAAACTTCGTTCAGCTGTCAGTACTTTGTAGCCCGGTATCGAAAGGGAGAAATCTTGATCTCAAAGAGAAACTATAATGAATAATGAATAAATAGATGTCTAAAAGAGACAGTTCGTACATGTAAATCAATTTAATGGACAAACATTACTTTTTCAAGTGGAGAAACGAGTGCGCATAACTCTTCAGACTGAATACACGGAAACTGTCGAACAGGTGCGCGCACTGTGATTTCTAGAGTTGATAGTAGAGTAGTTCGCTTACCTTTAACTGGGATTTCGATACTTTCCCGTTTCGGTCCACATCCAGAGCAGTAAAGGCGTACCATATGGGTTTGAGTATTTCTTCCCGGGATACCATGATACATTCAGTGAACGATGCCAGAGCGCCTGTCAAGCTGATCCTCTTCCCTCAGTCAGTGCGCGCAACATGAGCGCGCGTCACGTGACCTACAGTGTTCAGCATTACACAGCGTCTCACAAACCTCAAATATTTACATACAAATAAAAACGTAATATGAACCGAATATGTTGCTTTTATCCGTGTTTTTAAATTCCAACGTTGTCCAGTGCAGTGTTTCAGTGTTTTGACTACAGTGAATAAAGTTTATCTAATAGGCTAATAAAGAAGGGTTACTTTGTGATGTGTATTAGTGATAAATAACCAACGTTACAGGTAAATCGATATGTTTCCTCCTCTGCACGCCTTCCCGCTTTTCTGACGAGCTAACTTTTGTTTACTATTGTATTGTTTGCTAACCCTGGTGAAAAAAACAGCTAAAACCAGCCTAGGCTGGTTGGCTGGTTTTAGCTGGTCATAGCTGGAAGGCAGGCTGGTTTTAGAGGGGTTTTGGTCACTTTTCCAGCCTGGCCAGGCTGGGAGACCAGCTAAAACCAGCTACTTCCAGCTTAAACCATCTAAGACCAGCCAACCAGCCTAGACTGGTATTAGCTGTTTTTTTCAGCAGGGTTAACACTGCTGAAACGCATACCTGCTGCATGCGTAAAAACGTGGAAGTATTTTCCGTTCCATCAAGTATTTTAAGGCGAGACACTGCAGGTGAATAGAGTAAAAACAATAAATAAACATTGCTAATTGCAAACATTTTTTGTATTACAAGTCTTCTAAAATATTAGGTCTAAATGAGGCATTATTGAATGAAATATGTGCTAATTTGCACACATTTCTACAAAAAAAAAAAAAAAAAAAAAGAATGAAGTCAGTTTCAAAACTCTTGTTTAAATTTGTTGACAGTGTCAAATGTTATTCCTGAGGGAATTTTGAGTATTTCATTTTGTCACTCCATAATTCAGAATAAACTTAGAATAGACAGAAAACAATATATTTTAACCATTTTTGGGGGAATAAAATGTATCAAGCAAATTATATATGAACAAATCCCTCTGTAAAAACATTCAGGATATAGGCAGGAATAAAAATGTAAAGTGGTGTGTGTTAGTGCTACTGAAGTGGAAATTTTTAGTGTAGGAGAAATAACTCATTTTGAGAAAAAAAAAATCGGCCTTTAAAAATGGATTGTAATTGAAATCTATTGACAAAAATAGATAAAGTGCTATAAAAGAAAGACTTAACAGTGCCTTTAGGGTGTTTTCTTGTCACTAGTCTTGAAAAAACCAAAAGGCCAAAATCTCAAACTTGACAGGTGCATGAAAAAATTGTGGCATCTTACTAACAAAAACAAAATGTGGATTCTAAGGTTCTAAATTCTGCAGGTTTTAGTGACCTAAATGACCTTTTACAGATAATACACACGATTTTAGGTTAAAATGTAGTGTAAAAATACAGTTTTTTCTATTTAGTTTTCACTAATTATAAAACAATCAATAAAATGCTGTTTTATAACATGCAATATGTCACACCACATGATATATCAATATATGTTCATTTAAATTCAATAATTAAATTGTGTTCCCTAAAACAACATTCAACCAAACAAGAGGTTTGTTAAAACTGACATGAATGGTCTGCATATACAGTGTAACTCTTTGGCCACATTATGAAACATTACGCATCTATAAGTCTTTGTTAAAATAATAACACTCTTAATCTATAAATAGAAATGAATGTTGAAAAACATGTCAGATGGCATCTATCAGGCCATGTGTAATTGTAGCAGGCATTGAACACATTTTAAAAATATTTCCTGTATTTTTTGCACTGCATTTAAAAGGTAACTACACTGCATGCTAGGGAAATACTACTACTTCTACTTTGGTAGATTTCCTTAGTCCTGAAAAACAGGTCTGGTAAATGGCCCAGAAAAAACAACCGTCGGTATGAAGTCAGAGGAGTACGAGGAGGAAGTTAAAACGTTAACCACAAATGATATCAAGTACTAACAATCTTCTGGCAGTCTTTTGGCCTGAAGTCAAGCTTACAAACAAGTTCTACAGACTGCATTGTGCTTCAGCTATTTCCTTATCATATTCTGGGGCAGTACTGAGTACAATATAATTTCAACGATGCAGACCATTTCTTTATGAGCCGATTTGTGAATAATAGCTGCAAATAAATAGTATAGTAAATAAAAGCTTTTTATTGAATGTAATCTTTTTTTTGTCATTCGATCTCTTACAACTTGACATTATAAAAATGACAGTTCCTCACAATAAACAATGCACGCATATTGCTATTTCCCAACTTGACTGCTGTTTTAACTATTTTTTTTTTAATCTAGCCTATACATATCCAAACATCTAAGACCACTAGTGAAAATACAATCATATTATCAGCATAATTTAAAATAAAATTTTAACTAAATATGTATTATTTGGCATGTTGCTTCAATGTCAGCAGTATTTGGTCTGACTTTGACCTGAGCTTCTTGTGCTTCAAAGCAAGCGAGAACATTGGGAAAGCATCACGACACACTAAGCATCCCGTTCATCTCTTTTTATTTAAAAAATGCAAAGAGGTTTCTGCCTTTTAGAGATCTATATCGTTGTGAACAAAATCTGTTAGAAACGCTATCATAGTGCACAGCTTAACCTCTGTACATTTGTGGCCAAAGGGCAATTACAAAAGTTCATGTTATATTACTTGTCATACTGAATACCGAGTCCAATCTGAAGGCCAAGATAGTTAATTACTCAGTTCTGTCGTTTCATTTCCCTGAAATGACGATGCTATTCTCAAAGCCTCTTCCAGTGAAGTCTGTTCATTGAGCTGTAAGAGAGAACACAACATCTATGTTCAATAATATAAATTTTTGCCTAGCTAGACAAGTAAAGATTAATTATATATAATATAGAATAAACTACATGACATTTGCACAGATTTTTGCCACTGAATGAGTTGACACATTTCACAGAAATTTGTGTAGTGTGTGATGGGCAGTTTGGGCACTGATCTGTTTTTTAGCCTCAGACTATGATTCTATCTAGTCAGAGGATATCAAATATGTGACCCTGGACCACAAAACCAGTGTTAAGTCGCTGGGGTATATTTGTAGCAATAGCCAAAAATACATTGCATGGGTCAAAATTTTAGATTTTTCTTTTATGCCAAAAATCATTAAGAAATTAAGTAAAGTTCATGTTCCATGAAGATTTTTTGTAAAATTCCTACTATAAACATATCAAAATGTAATTTTTGATTTGTAATATGCATTGTTAAGAACCTAATTTGGACAACTTTCAAGGTGATTTTCTCAGTCTTTTTGATTTTTTTGCATCCTCAGATTTCCGATTTCAAATAGATGTATCTCGGCCAAATATTGTCCTATCCTAACAAACCATACATCAATAGAAAGCTTATTTATTGAGCTTTCATATGATGTATAAATCTCAGTTTTGACAAATTTAACCTTATGACTGGTTTTGTGGTCCAGGGTCACATATGTTTGATATTTTGAGCCAACTTTAAAACATATTGTTTTTATTTGTCATGCATCTCCTAGCACTGAGGCACCTGTTTCTGTGTGAGTTTGAGAAGTTTACTTCCAGAACAAAAATTTACAGAGTATTTTACTTACTGGGCCTTTCTTTCTTCAGTCATAAAGAAAGGATTTTCTCTATATAGTGGACTTCTATGGTGCCCCCAAGTTTGAACTTCCAAAATGCAGTTTGAATGCAGCTTCAAAGGGTTTTGAACGATCCCAGCTGAGGAAGAAGGGTCTACTTTTCAACCTCAAATGCTCATCTTGTCTAGCTCTGTGTATTCCGCTTCATGACAGTTAGGGTATGTCAAAAAATTCCCATCTCATTTTATCCTCCAACTACAAAATAGTCCTACATCGCTGCAGAAGTACTGGCCCAGTGAACGTGCAAAGAAGATCAAACACCCTCTACAAAAAAAAGGATAAAACAGCAAAGTAGGACGATTTTGAAGTAGGAGGAGAAAATGAGTTTTTCGACATACCCTTACTGTCATGAACTGGAATACACAGAGTTTGCACAGAGCTAGACAAGACGAGCATTTGAGGTTAAAAAATATATAAATTGTCACTTTATTTTCTAAATTACCAATGGTTTCACTAGATAAGACCCTTTTTTCTCGAGCGGGATCGTTCAAAGTCCTTTGAAGCTGCATTTAAACTGCATTTTGGAAGTTCAAACTCGGGGGCACCATAGAAGTCCACTATATGGAGAGAAATCCTGAAATGTTTTCCTCAAAAAACAATTTCTTTACAACTAAAGAGAGAAAGACATGAACATCTTGAATGACAAGAGGGTGAGTATATTATCTGTAAATTTTTGTTCTGAAAGTGAACTTCTCCTTTAAACTCTCATGTGTTTCGTTCATACTCTAAACTAAAGGGTGCCCTCCTACAGAAAGTTTACAGAAGTAATAAAACAATTGACTGTCCAGAAGCAAAGACATCCAGCTGTCACTGTAACCGAATAAAATGCAGAAACAAATGTTTGTATGTTGAAATAAGATGAGAATCAGCACACGCCTGCAACAATGTAAATTTTTATCTGTGTGCTACAAGACATCTCAGGTATTTTCAAATGGATAATGTATATTTATATTGCAATGCTAATCGGCATAGCCTTTATCACTGTATAGAATACTATAAAACAAGAATCAGTTCACAGAAGGAAGTTATTTCAAACACTACATCAATGCTATAACACAAGTATGGAGTAAAAATATGTGGTAAATAGTAGTTCTCATATACTGTCTTACTTTGACACTGTGCTAAACTAAAAATGGGTAGCGTTTTAGTCTCTTCTTTAGTGTAATTGTTCTTTTTATGTGCAACTATGTGAATCACTGGTCAAAAAAAAAAGAATAAATAAGATTGATCTGAATTATTTATTTTATTTCTTTTGTCTTTCAAGATTTTTTAGGATGTCAAGATGCATGGTTTGTGATTTTTTGAGGCCATGATAATCATGTAGAGAAAAATCTGATATCGTGATAGCCTTATGCACTACTTTTCTATATTTTTTTTTTTCATGTAAACGTGCTAGACGGACATGTATGACGATCACGCTCATATCTTTGGCAATGTCAGATCCAAAACTGTGGGACAATTAGAAGACCCCAGAGGTTAGGCAAACGTGGCAGGCTATTGTTTACATATGGAAAGGAAAGGAAAGGAAAGGAAAGGAAAGGAAAGGAAAGGATGTGTTTGGGGCCTTGCTCAAGGGTCTCACATTAGTCGTGGTATTGAGGATGGAAAAGAGTGCTGATCAAATCACTCCCCCCACCGACAATCCCTGGTCCGGCCATTCGGTTACAAGCATTCTGCAGTGCAGTTTTTAAAACCATTCCTGACCGCTGTGTCTTGGGTTTTTTTAGACGCAAACATACGTTCTGTGTAAACGGCCTTTAAAGGAACACTCCACTTTTTTTGGAAATCGGCTCATTCTCCAACTCCCCCCGAGTTAATAAGTTGAGTTTTACTGTTTTGAAATCCATTCAGCCGTTCTCCTGTTCTGACGATATCACTTTTAGCATAGCTTAGCATAGATCATTGAATCCTATTAGACCAATAGCATCACGTTCAAAAATGATCAACGAGTTTCCATATTTGTTGTATTTAAAATTTGACTCTTCTGTAGTTATATCGTGTACTAAGACCGGCGGAAATGCAAAGCTACAATTTTCTAGGCTGATAAGATTAGGAACTACAATTCCATTCCGGCGTAATAGTCGAGGAAGTTTGCTGCCGTAATATGGCTGAAGCAGGAGCAGTAATACCACGCAGCACATGTGCAAATGCTAAACTAGCTGGGAACTCATTTCTGATAATACTCCGCCTGCTTCAGGCATATTACGGCAGCAAACTTCCTTGACTATTACGCCGGAATAGAAGTGTAGCTCCTAATCTTATCAGCCTAGAAACTCGCAGCTTTGCATTTCCACCGGTCTTAGTACACGATATAACTACAGAAGAGTCAAGTTTTAAATACAACAAATATCGAAACTCGTTGGTAATTTTTGAACGCGATGCTATTGGTCTAATAGGATTCAATGATCTATGCTAAGCTATGCTAAAAGTGATATCGCCAGAACAGGAGAACGGCTGAATGGATTTCAAAACGGTAAAAATCAACTTATTAACTCGGGGGGAGTTGGAGAATGAGCCTATTTCAAAAAAAAAGTGGAGTGTTCCTTTAAGGCAGTATAACGGTCTAATTATCTACAATAAACCAGAGAGAGCTTTGGTATTAACTAACAGAATTTGTAATTACTACAGTACTCTTTTTTGCAAGAAATTAAAGCGAAAGGTTCCCAAAGACCTACATTTAGTGCTGAATTCTTATAGATGGCAAATCTAGGCAAAAATCGGGTCAAAAATATTTATTCCAGCCTAAGTGAACTATACCTGAACAGCAATCTGTGTGCCATTAGAAGTAGCCAGAAGTGTAATCGGATGTGCTGATAACTCATCCTGTAGGCTCCTGGAAGATAGTTCTGGAATCAGAGTAGTCATCTGGAGAAAACAGAAATAAAAAATATAAATACAGTTTATGTGACCAGTTTATAAACTGCTGTAGACCTGATGCTTTTTTTTGTAGGCTAAACCCCACAAATGTGTTAGCAGTTTACAACTGGGTTTGGGTTTAATGCCTGAAATAACATTATCTGTTATCACATTTTATCCTATGACATAGAATACATCAGTAACACCCCCTTTTGATTAAATAATGGCTGAAAGAGGTGTCAGAAAATTAGTGAAGGTGATGTTGAAGTCATGCAACCTTGGTGTAGTTTATTCATAGCCTACATTTAGCTTTTTAAATCTGGCAATTGTATTAGGCTTCTGCTGTATTCATTTGTGACGATTATCATGATGGACAAAACATGTAAGAAACAAAGTTTCTGCAATAATCCATAAGCCAGTGGCAAAATCCTATTGGGTTTTTGTCGAGGGAACCAAGGTGGTGCAAACTTCAGAGCTGGCCGACAAACATATGTCATTATATGCACACAAATCAGCAGTAGGCAGAATATAGTCTTGTGATAATTAAGAAGAGAAAGTTTGATTTATTTGCTGAAAATAAAAATCACAAAGATAAACATACTTGTCTGCTCAAATTCAAAATAGCCAAAATCCTACACACCTGTCTTTCAGTCCCGTCCTCTGAGACCACAGTCACTGAATGAGCCTCCGCTGATGATAGCAAAGACTCAGTGGGTGGAATGGTGATCATACTGCCATCTTGTGTTACCATTGTGATTAAATTTCCAATAGTCTGCCAAAAAACAAATTCACAGATTGTCCCATACAGCACATGAATTATGATTAGCTTCCGGATTTGCAGCAGAAGTCTATGACAGCATACATAAACTTATGACACTTAAAAAAATGTAATAAAAATATGCAGTCTTCTCACAAATTTTGCATGCAAACCAGTTATTTTAGTATAATTGATATACTATTTTAATAATATTTTAATATTTTCTCATTTTCATTTTAGTTACATTTTTACTCAATTTGCTGTGTTTTGTTGCTTTAATTAGTTATTATTACTTATTATTATTTAAAACACCTTTATAGTTTTTTAGTCAAATGTGTCAATGAAGCAAACATACCTGCATTTATTTGATCCAAAATACAGCAAAGGCAGTAATATTATTGGAAAATACTATTTAAGTATGTCTACAGCAAAATGTCTTTAATTCAATGCGTCACTCAGTTTCTGATTGCAAATTGTTTCAACACCAATTTTTCAGTGTATTTCAGTTTTTCTACTTCAAAATTTCATGTTTAATTCAATGTGTTATTTGCCATTTCTTTGTAAGTGTTTGTGAAATTTACTTGAAATTCCTGACTGAAAACAATACATTTTTCCATTAATTTTCTCACTTTCATCTTAGTTACATTTTTAGTCAATTAGATGTTTTTTTATTACTTATTATTATTATTATTTAAAACACCTATATAGCTTATTATTAATTTGTATGTATTATTAAAAATATTGCCTTGGGAAAAAATTTCAATAAGATATAAAAAGGCTTAAACATCTCATTTTATTTCAGTTAACGTTTATATTAAGTATTAAAATGGTTTAAGCTTTAACTACACTGTAACTTTTTTTTTTTTTTCAAATTTGTAAAAACAAAGATAACTGAAGCATGTACAAGTGAATACTAGATTTTTCAAATTTGTCAATGAAGCAAACATACCTGTGTTTATTTGATCCAAAATACAGCAAAAGCAGTAATATTATTGGAAAATACTATTTAAGTATGTCTACTGCAAAATGTCTTTTTTAATTCAATGTGTCACTTGCTGTTTCAGTTTCTGATTTCAAATTGTTTCTAGACCAATTTTTCAGTGTATTTAGTTTTTCTACTTCAAGATTTCATGTTTAATTCAGTGTGTTATTTGCCATTTCTTTGTAAGTGTTTGTGAAATTTACTTGAAATTCCTGAGTGAAAACAATACATTTTTCCATTAATTTTAGTTACATTTTTAGTCAATTAGATGTGTTTTTGTTGCTTTTATTATTACTTATTATTATTTAAAACACCTATATAGCTTATTATTCATTTGTATGTATTATTAAAAATATTGCCTTGGGAAATAATTTCAATAAGATATAAAAAGGCTTAAACATCTCATTTTATTTCAGTTAACGTTTATATTAAGTATTAAAATGGTTTAAGCTTTAACTACACTGTAACTTTTTTTTTTTTTTTTCAAATTTGTAAAAACAAAGATAACTGAAGCATGTACAAGTGAATACTAGATTTTTCAAATTTGTCAATGAAGCAAACATACCTGCGTTTATTTGATCCAAAATACAGCAAAAGCAGTAATATTATTGGAAAATACTATTTAAGTATATCTACTGCAAAATGTCTTTTTTAATTCAATGTGTCACTCAGTTTCTGATTGCAAATTGTTTCAACACCAATTTTTCAGTGTATTTCAGTTTTTCTACTTCAAAATTTAATGTTTAATTCAATGTGTTATTTGCCATTTCTTTGTGTTTGTGAAATTTACTTGAAATTCCTGAGTGAAAACAATTTATTTTTCCATTAATTTTCTCACTTTCATTTTAGTTACATTTTTAGTCAATTAGATGTGTTTTTGTTGCTTTTATTATAACTTATTATTATTTAAAACAACTATATAGCTTATTATTAATTTGTATGTATTATTAAAAATATTGCCTTGGGAAATAATTTCAATAAGATATAAAAAGGCTTAAACATATCATTTTATTTCAGTTAACGTTTATATTAAGTATTAAAATGGTTTAAGCTTTAACTACACTGTAACTTTTATTTTTTCAAATTTGTAAAAACAAAGATAACTGAAGCATGTACAAGTGAATACTAGATTTTCCAAATTATACCTGTGTTTATTTGATCCAAAATACAGCAAAAGCAGTAATATTATTGGAAAATACTATTTAAGTATTTCTACTGCAAAATTTCACATTAATTCAGTGTGTTATTTGCCATTTCTTTGTAAGTGTTTGTGAAATTGACTTGAAATTCCTGACTGAAAACAATTTGTTTTCCCATGTAAAATATCAAACCTGTGCTGCTCCATCTTGTGTGATGAGCGTTACATGCTGTTGTTCTGTAACATCACAGATCTCAGAATCCATCTCTTGACAAGCATCTTCACACTTCGCAGGACTAACAGTCAAGGAAGGGTCATCTATAGCCTCTGAATACAAAACACAGCCCGGTTCCGCTCAGAAAATCTCATCAAAATCTCATCTTGTATCTATGATGTACACATTTTTCAAAACCAACCTG